>NW_027174873.1:0-39640 GCF_000390325.3 Nicotiana tomentosiformis
AAGTTGAAGTATCCAATAGAGAATTAACAAGAATTATAGAAAAAACTGTAGGTTCTTCTCGAAAAGAATGATCTTTAAAGTTAGATGATGCTTTATGCGTATTCAGAACTGCTTTCAAAACTCCCATAGGCACATCTCCTTATAGACTAGTTTTTGGTAAAGCTTGTCATTTACTGGAACTAGAACATAAAGAATATTGGGCTATAATGTTGTTAAATCTAAATTTGCCAGATGCAGGTAAAAAAACGTCTGTTGCAGCTTAATGAATTGGAGGAGTTCAGACTTGAAGCATATGAAAATGATAGCATTTTACAAAGAAAAGACAAAAAAATGGCATGATAACTTCATTCACCATAAAGAGTTTACGGTTGGAGATCAAGTTCTTTTGTACAATAGCCGGTTGAGATTATTCCTGGAAAAATTCAAGTCACGTTGGTCAGGACCGTACATTATAACAGAAGTGACCCCCTATGGTGCCATTGAAATACAACATATAGATGGGGGGAGACAAATTCAAAGGGACAAATTCAAAGTAAACGGTCAACGTTTGAAGCCTGATATTAGCAGAGTCTTTGACAAACAGGCTTCAACAATCCTTTTTGCCTAATTTTATAAATAAGTCGAGCTGACGACGTTAAACTCAGAACTATTTTCTCTCCCTATCTTTAATCTTTTAAGTAATTATTAGTAGTAACATATAATATTTCCTTTCTAGTAAATATATATAATAAAATTAGTTTTTGTTTTCTTAAAAAAAAGTAAAAAATAATAATAATTGCATGTTTGTATTTTATATATATATATATATATATATATATATATATATATATATATATATATATATATGTGTGTATATGTGTGTGTGTGTGTGTGTGTGTGTGTGTGTGTGTGTGTATGTAGTATGTATTAATATATTTTGCCATGATAAAGAATTACTCCCATGATTTCAACAATGAAAGTTTTCTCCTATCATGAAAAAGAACATATTCTTTGTCATAATCTTGTCTTTCTTATATTTGAAAAATCAAAGAAGGTGCATGTCTGGCCAAATCACTGAATCTAACGGCATACTCTGACACTGACATAGTGCCCTGGCACAGCTGCTTAAACTCCACGTGCCATGCATCTCGAAGGGACTGAGTTACAAACTCTCTCAGGAACATCTCTGAAAACTGAACCCATGTAAGTGAAGCTGACTCGTTCCGGGCTACCCAACTCACATGCCCGCCACCACTGATAAGCTGCTCCCCTGAGCTGGAACGTAGTAAAAGAAACCCCGCTCGTCTCCACAATACCCATAGTACGGAGAATGCGGTGACACTATTCCAAAAAACTCTGGGCATCATTTGTTGCCAATCCATTGAAGGTAGGAGGGTGGTACTTCTTGTACCTCTCAAGTCTAAGTTATTCTTCCTCAGATGTTGCTTCCCTAACCACGGGCTGAACTGGGACCACAGGCTGTGTCGCCATGACACCTGGAACCTGACCAACATGAACTCACTGCTCTAGAGTGTGGGCGGCGGGAGTCTGAGCTCCTCCCCCGGTCTGTGAAATAGATGGTGCAACCGGAATCAACCCCGCCTGAGCCAATGTACCAAACATGCCCAGGAACTGTGCTAAGGTCTCCTGAAGTCCGGGGGTAACAACAGGCGCCTCCAGTACCTGCCCCTCAACTGGAACTACTGGCGGCTCCTCAACTGCTACTCTGGTAGGTGCCCTAGCTGTGGTACGTGCTCCTCGTCGGCCTCTGCCTTTGCCCCTAGTGACATCTGCTCCGGGGGTAACGTCATCAGCAACTGCAACTCGTGTCCTCACCATCTGTGAGAGAATGGAATGATAAAAGTTCAACTTCGAGACCAATGAACTCGCACGATAGGAATGAAGGAAGTGAAACGGTCCTAATAGTTCTGTAGCCTCTCGAAGATAAGTACAGACGTCTCCGTACCAATCCTCAAGACTCTACTAAACTCGCTTATGACTCATAGCACCTATGAACCTAGAGCTCCGTTGGGTATCGTGTCACGACCCAATTTTCCCTCCGTTGGGTATCGTGATGGCACCTAGTCTTAGGGACTAGGTAAGCCTAACATTTACTGAATAACAACAATAATAAATAACATCTAACATCTTTTGAAATAGAAATCTCTATAAAATTTACAATTCCCACCGGTAGTACAAGTCATAAGCTCTACAGAGATTGCTACAAATTTCTAAATACAACTGTTCGAAAATAGGTAAAACAGTGTGAATACAAAATAGGAAGGTGACTCTAAAGCCTGCGAACGCAGCAGTAGGTTTACCTTGAGTCTTCACAGCAACAATCTGCACAGCTAGCTAATGATCAACTGACTTCGAAATACCTGGATCTGCACAAAAATGTGCAGAAGTGTAGTATGAGTACACCACGGTGGTACCCAGCAAGTATCAAGACTAACCTTAGTGGAGTAGTGACGAGGAACAGTCAAGACACCTACTGGACTAAATGACCTGAACAAGTATAAGTATAGAAACAACAGAGTATGATATCTACATAAAGACTACGCGAAGTGGCAATTAATATGGTAATTGCAATAAGGAAGGAAAACAACAACAATCAGGGGAACACCATAATAATGACATAGAAGAAAGAACGGAAACACAGCCTAAGTCCGATAATCACAGATAAAGAAAGGACAAGTAACAACTCAACAATACGACAACTTTCACACCGGTTTTAGTCAATAAACTCCATGAGGTACCGAACCTCGGACAAATCACAACTCACGGGTCTCAATACCTGAACCCTAACACTTGGCATCCTGTGCCCTCTTTATACCTCATAACCGCACTGACGACTCGCATGCCAAATAGAGCCATTCTCACATAGAAGGAAAGTAAGCAAGGGTATGCATTTATACTCAACAATATCAAGAAAACCTCTTATCCGATAAGAGTGCTTAACTACCTGTATGTTTGTGCAAGTGTTCTAACATAGTTCATACTAGCTAGTGAGCATAAGGAAAAGAACGGACATCACGTAGAATGTTTTCTCAAACCTTTCACAAGATAAAGCTCACACAGGTAAGTGTACCACTACACAAATATCAACAACAAGAATGCCCCCAGGCCATCACAAATCATCACAAATCAATCCCTCATATAGCCCACCTTGTCTCGCCACGTGTGCAATAGTAAAGTAAATGCCCGCCTTGTCTCGCCACACGTGCATAATAATGTTTCCACATTGTCTCACCACACGAGCAACCCACATATATATATATATATATATATATATATATATATATCCCGCCTTGTCACGCTGCATGTGCAAATATCAATAGTAACAATAGCACGGCAGAAACCTCGTGCAACCCCATAACAAAGAGATGTCAACAAAGGGCACTCCCAAGATACCGTCTCGTAGTCCCAAAAGTAAATGCTCAACAGGGGATCTCCCGAGGTACCGCCTTGTAGTCCCAAAAGTAAATATGCAAGACAGGGGGATCTCCCGAGGTACCACCTCGTAGTCCCAAAGTAAATATGCAAGACCAACAAGTACAACCGCAACAATAACACAATACAAAGGTACGACAAATAAATCAACTCAGAAATTCCAGAACTCAAAGGAACGGAGGAATTAATTCACGAGGAGTGGCCACAATAGAGAATGCTAGTCATAATAAGAACATCTCAACAAGAAAGGAAATATTATGTAACAACGGTCCACAATGTACAGTTCGACAACGAGGGAGCTAACACAAGGCGAATAATTCCAAATAAGGACAAGTCAACTAAAATATAGGATATCTAACTTCTTTTAAGGTTGGCAATTAAGAAAGAGATACAACAAATTCAATTAGGGATAGTCAGCAGAAAGATAATCATAGCCTCAATTAAGGATGAACAATTACAAAAGAGATAATTATAACTTCAAATAAAGATAAGCAGTTAGGGGAAAGATAATATGGAAATAGAAGAGATAACAATTTCAGTTAAGGCACAGATGACTCAAATAAGCATCAAGGGCGGATCATGAAGCAATTAATTCTAATTAAAGCAGGTAGAGGTGAAACTAGTAATTAAGAGACATATTTATAACATAACAACTGCATAATCAGTGAATACAAGGACCTAAGAACCCTAAAAGGCCAACTTTCCATAAATAAGTCCGAGCACGTACTCGTCACCTCGCGTACACGGACTACAATTAGCATAGAAGACTCAAATCCTAAGGGGTAGTTCCCCCACACGAAGTTAGGCAAGATACTTACCTCAAAGATGATAGACTGATACTCTAAAATGAACTTCTCGGGTGAAATGACCTCCGGGCAGCTCAAATCTAACCAAAATAACTTCAAAGCACAAATAAAACTCATAAGAAACTATTTCGGATCATAAAGCTCAATCTTTATCAAAATTTAAAAATCGACCCCCGGGCCCACACATCGGAAGCCGACAAATTTCACAAAACCCGAACACCCATTCCGATACGAGTTCTACCATACTAAAATTATCAAATTCCGATACCATTTCGTCTCTCAAATCATGATTTTTCATTTTTGGAATTTTTCTTCACAAACCTCCATTTTCCTCAACTCAAAACACAATCTAAATGATAAAAATAAAGATAAAATCATTGAATATATTAAATTCTAGGTGAAGAACACTTACCCAATCGTTTTGCTTGAAAAACCCACAAGGAAGCTCCCAAAATCGAAGTCTAAAACTCAGAATATGAAGAAAATGGCCAAACCCTCGACTTAAATGATTCTGCCAGGATTTCTGCATCTGTGGACAAGGAGGCGCACCTACGCACACGCATTTGCGAGAAAGAGTACACATTTGTGAACTTAGCTAGTCAGGCCTGGAACCACATCTGCGGATTTACAGCAGCACCAGCGGCACCGCAGAAGTGCAAGAGGGAAACGCAAAAGCGAACTTCTTCGCAGGTGCGACCGCTGGACCACAAAAGCGACTTCGCACCTGCGTGCCGGCCTCCACAGAAGAGAGCGAGCCTCCAGGACACCATGACCGCAGAAGCGACCAGGCTCACGCAGAAGCGGAGCCGCACCTCCGCTCCAAAGCGTCGCAGGTGCGAAAACACCAGAACCAGACCTGTTCAAAACCATGAAAAACATCTGAAACTCGTCCGAAACACACTCGGGCCCCCGGGACCCCGTCCAAGCATACCAACAAGTTCCATACCCTAATACGGACTCGCTCGAGGTCTCAAATCACATCAAACAACGTTGAAACTATGAATCACCCTCCAATCCAAACTTAATGAACTTGAAACATTAAATTTCTACAACCGATGCCGAAACCTATCAAACCGCATCCGATTGACTCCATATTTTACACACAAGTCATATTCAACATTACGGACCTACTCCAACTTCCGGAATCATATTCCGACCCCGATATCAAAAATTCCACTACCGATCAAAATCTCTAAAAATTCAACTTTCGCCATTTCAAGCCTAAATGAGCTACAGACCTCCAAAACACAATACGGACATGCTCCTAAGTCCAAAATCACCCAACGGAGCTAACGGAACCGACGAAACTCCACTCCGGAGTCATCTTCAAACAGTTCCAACTACGGTCAAAATCCTAAGGCTTAAGCTTCCGTTTTAGGGACTAAGTGTCCCAAATCACTCCGAATCATCCGGTAATTGAATTCAACCACGCATGTAAGTCAATACACATAATACGAAGCTTCTCGAGGCCTTATGTCATCGAATGAGACTTAAAATGTCAAAACGACTGGCCGGGTCATTACACACAACCCAAAATCCAACTAGCCGTGATGACACCTAACCTCACCCTCTAGGTAAGCCAAATAACAACAATCTGATTCAATTAATATTTAACTGACTCTAATACACTCCCCAAGGACTAGTAGTAGAAATCATGAGCTTCGAAGATTAGAATTTACAAAACTGGTGTGAAATAAAAAAATATGTCATTTGTTTGAAATATACATGAACAGATGTTAAAATTCTAAAGCTACCTAGAACAAGAGGCAGTTGTGACTGGATCATAGGTACATCTTCAATGCTAGCTCCCGCCATGTACAGCAACATCAACATCCAAAATCTGCACGCAAGGTGCAGAAGTGTAGTATGAGTACAACCGACCACATGTACTCGATAAGTAACAAACCTAACCTTAGGTTGAAAGTAGTGACTAGCTTGTACTAAGGTCAGAGTCCACAGCAATATCCAATAACATCTCATAACAATATAATTTTAAGCAGCACTAATAATAACTCAACGATAAAATGCTCAGCTCGTATACTGTTGATACCCAATTTTGCCCTCATAGTTTTGCAAATAAACGCATATGCTTTCAAAAAATTAACTTGCATCATTATTTAATTTACAAGATTTATGCAAGCGTCTTCTATAATTTTCCATAATTTTTAGAGCTTTTAAATTGATTTTTGTATTTAAATTGCTTGAATAATTATTAATTATTCCTTCAAATTATTTTGTGATGACTCAATTACCTAAATCCTTATTTTGCATCTATAATATTTGCTTCAGGTATTTTACTCTATTTTTTATAATTACATTAGTATTTTCAGGCTATTTGCACAATCTCGCAATAATAGCCTATATTTTACAATTGTATTGCATTTTCATTTTATTCAGGGTAAAAATAATATCTTACATTTTTATAATCTTATACTATTGTTTTAAGGTATTAATTTGCATAAACAATATTTTTATAATTTATTTAACTATTTTATTAAAATATTTTTTCCTTAATTTCTTATTTAAAGGTTGGCCCAAATTTTGAGCCAATTTTCAGACCAAACAATCCCAAAATATCTGGCCCAACCCCCCAAAGCCCAATCCAAACGACCCCTGTAATTAACCCGGTCGATACCCGTTCCAAACGACCCACGCCGCTTATCCCTTAATCTCGACCGTTGATCTTTCAAGATCAACGGTCTACAATCACCCCCACCCTTTTAATTACCCTAGACCTGAAACCCTAACCCATTCCCCTCTAACCCGCTGCCCCTAAACGCTCTTAACCTCCTCTTCTTTCTTCTGAAGAACCCTAGCCGCCTCCCCTTAATTTCCTCTCCTAATCCCACTGATAATGGGATTCGACCATTATTTTCTTACCATGTTTGAAGCCCTTTGGTACTGGTCGTCCGTTTGTGGTGTTACTTAGGTGCTTGCCTAAGTTTGGCAAGCAAGATCTCCTGAGATCGAACCAAAGTGGTTTGAACCTTTGCTTCTGATCATTATTTCGTCTATATACATTCAATACCACGCTATGTGAGTCCAATTTCAGTGAGATCTCTGTTGATTTGTGCTTTCCCTCTTGAACTAAGGTTTACCCATTTTCTCTCCTAAATTGATCTGAATCGATTTTGCATGCTTTCTTTCCTTATTTTAGGTTTTATTTACTTTGTTTTCTTGTTTATTCGTCTAATTTTTCTACTATATAAACCCCTCCCCATTCCCCTTTGAGACAGACTTGAATCGATATACTTTCACTAAAAATTGGAGCTTGTTCTGTGATTCCCTCATTCTCTTATTCTGTACTTCATTTTGGCCGGCTGAAAGCCAAGGCCACTGAGATTCTGTTATTCGAACTTTCTTTTGGTGCGAGCATTGCCCGGAGTTCTTTTGAAGCTCTTGGGAACTTTGACGCATTGAGATTCTGGGTTCTTGTGGAATTTTTGCTCTTTACTGTTGTTTGTTTAACTGGTAAGTTACTTGACTTTTGCAATTTCATCCCTATGTGTCTCTCATTTGCATGTGTTCTTACTTCTGAAATCCATGGCTTAATGTGTTTCTGGGTTACTTTTATGCACCACTCTCTTAACTTTACATGCGTTTTAAGTCTCTTTAGCATTTAACTACTCCTAATGCTGCTAGTTCTAAGATTATCTATGTCCAACTTGGATAATCTGAACCTTCCTAAGCTCGTTTAGCTAGTGTATTGACGCCTGAATGTTCATGAATATGCTTACCTGCTTTGTCCTGAATCTCTGTAATGAATGTTTCACACTTGCGCTACAACTTCCCGTGTTAATTATGACATGTTCCCCTGCTATTGTGTCACTCAACATGCTCACTCGATCCCATACCCCTTTAGTGATTGCTTGTGAATTTAGAACAGTTACCTCCGCCTGTTATCCCTACCATGTTTGAATTGTTGTTTCATGATATTAGGATGAATCCTTGGCATAACTTAGATCTTATTTAGTTAATTCGTCTATTGTGTCTATCCCAAAATCCCTACATGTGCTATTTGGTATGAACTTGCTATCTCACACTGCTCTGAATCTCTGCAATATTTGTCTTGCATGTGTAATGTGTTTCAATTTGTATTAAGACCATTCTCTATGATCTTGCTTCTGTGCTAATATGTTTCCCAGCATGTCTATGGTTCATCTGATATCCTGTTCTTTCAGTGATTATTTGGCTTGTCACAATGTGCATCCCCCATCATGTCTAAATACTAATTAGCATGACACTAGGATGTATGTTTAGCATAATCTCTTAGGTTTTAACTTGTTTGTATTGTGCATCTGTGACTGCAAACTTGTTTCTCCCCTAATCCTTCCCACATGTGGTTTTGTCATAATGTGTTCTCCCTATCATGTCTCAATGCAATCCTGTTTCCCGATGAGATTTAATATGTCTATCTTATGATACTAGGATGCATACTTAGCTTAATTTGGACCTTTTAGGTCTCAACTAGTTTAGTATCATGCATCTGTACATGATAATCTCTGTATACCCATGCAAACCTATTTCTTCCCCAACTCTTTCAAAATGTGGCTGTCTATGTGATACTTTGCTATGTATGGAAATCCTGCTGAACCTACTGGCCTTCTTGATGAGTTGCTCTGTATGCTCAACTTGGCTATGTCTACTTTAGGTTATAAGTGTACCCCCAGTTCTGTCCCTCAGCCATTGTCCTTTCTCCTCATTTGCTACTTATGCTATTCTGAACTTCTTATTCTTAGCTGGCTGAAAGCCAAGGCTACCTAGGCTTTACTGCTGACCTCCTAGTGTGAGAACTGCTCGGGTTCCATTTGAGACCCTTGTGAACTCTAACACACTAGGATTTGGGTCTTTAGTCACTCCCTGAAACTTAAACTACCCCACGCAACCCTTTCTTCCTATTATCTACTGAATATCTAAGTCGTTTGGTTTAAATGATGCAATGCTTTGCAGTATGGTTCTATGAATTGACTTTGGGCTCCTCTATGGATTCTGGGTTGTGTTGATGAATACGACTCCATGTTAGAAGTCTGGGTATGCTGTGTGAGAATTGCTGAAGGCCCAGACAGTGCTGGGTATTTCATTTGGGCCTGCTGTGGGCCTATTGTTATTATTTGTATAACATTTGTATCTTACTCATTAATGTGCCTGTAATAACTTTGTATAAACGATTGGGGTGTTAGTGAAGTGGGAATGGGTAGATTTATAATATTTGCATACCAAATAGGTAGATAATATGCCTATAGGACTCAATGATTTACTTGTTATATATATATGCTATTCCATCACTATGTGCACTATAGAAATCATGCCATTAGGGGAAACACACACACATACACGGTCTGCTAGCAAACATGAATTCAAAGTGCTGCAATTATGCTTACTGCTACGTGTTACTAGAAAACCTGCCTATAGGAATAAATGTCATTGATTTCAATTCATTTCAGCATATTCATTAGAAATCATGCATATAGGATTTTGATCACCTCATTTGCTATTATCTCGTACTATTCACTAGAAACCATGCCTATAGGAGTTTAATCATCTCATTTATCACTGCATCACACTGTTCACCTAGAAAACATGTCTATAGGGTTGAGTGTAATGATAAAATCACCTCCAAGTGCAAAACATTAGAGATCCTGTCTATATGACAACACTGTTTCGTCTTAATAAGAGTCAATGTTGCACCTCTCAATGTGGTTTATTATGCACTTCTGGGATCTCCCCAATGGTCCTTTCATTATTCCTTACTGCACGAGTCACCTAGACACAACAGGCTTAATAACCGAAAATCTACAATTTCATTAATCAGCATGCAAATCCTGTCTATGAGCAACACTTAGCCTTTGAAACTGTTTGCAAGCCCTGATGCCTTGTCATGTAGAAATCATGTCCATAGGGATTTAAGTTTCTTAATCCTAAATTGTTTAACATGAAGTTTGTCTTGCGTGCATTTGTTGCTTAAGTGTGGAGGCAAACTTGAGCCCTTAACTGCCATATTTGAAGTCCAATATGTGTTTTGTTTGTCGCCTAGTTTTGCATTTTTGAGTAGCCTATATAAGGTCTAGAACTACCTAAATAGAGGTCCAAAGCCTCCTGGACCATAGGTATGGGACGGATAGTGCACGCATAGGGTACGACTTAGAATTGAATTAGAACGCTTTTAGGTAACCACTTTAACATAGTAATTGGGTAGCAGGAGATGATAGTCTGTGCCCGCTGGATAATATGAGTAACACCCTATCTCAAGGGAGTTACGAAATATTATTTATGTTGCACGGGGTGATCCTTAAGGCTAAAAAACTTAGGACCCCCCCTCCCTTTTTTTTCTTTCTTTTCTATTAGAATAGAAAAATTGATGCACCTCCCTATTCAAGATCTCTTTGTAATAAAATTCCTAGGTTTTGTACTCTCTTTGCTTACTTGATCACATAGACTAATCCATATAATTGGACCCACAGTTATGGACCTCGAGGAGTGCCTAACACCTTCTCTTTGAGGTAACTTGAGCCCTTACCCGATCTTTGGTCGCGTTGACTAGTTAAAACAGAGTTATTTGCAAATAGGTGCCCTAACACACCTTAAAACTTGTTAGGTGGCGACTCTCCTCTTTTAATACCTCCTTAAAAGAGTTGTCACATGTCGAAGCCCGATTTCACGAGAAAAAAGGGGCGCGACAGCATGGCGACTCTGCTGGGGACTTACACTTAGGCTCTTACCATAGCAAATTTGGCTTATATGGATTAGTCTTCTTTGATATAAACGCGCTTCCCTTTTCCGTTTTTATTTTATACTACATGCACATCCCTCTCCCATTTTCCTTTTATTTGTTTAAATTCGTTGTAATTTGCACATCCCTTCCCTGCTCCACCTTCCTTTGCTTAAATTGGTTATAACATGCATTTCCCTTTCCTATTCACCTTTATTTACTCTAAACTGCTCTTCATTTGTTTAAAGATTGCTGCATCATGTCTCTCCCGTCCCTACTCCCTTGTTTGCTTTATTACATTCTAGCATATATTCCACGGACTTACTTCTTCCTTTGTCTTTCTTTTATGTTTTTCATGTTTTACCTTAATACTGTATTTACCGCTTTTTACATATTTATCATGCAAATACTTGGAAATGTGTTATTATCTCTGCATAAAGCATGCTCCACATCATACTCCACTCGTGCCAATTATCAACATAGCAGTGCTTGATGAGTGTCCGCGCTCTTCCAAAATTACCCTTTTAAATCGGAAAGGCTTATTTGCGGTAGACTAGTCGATCAGCGGTGCAGTCGATGGTCCCATGCCTTTCCCTCTCAAGTTGTCCACTTGGGAGTACCAGTCTAGGCTATTCTAGAAACCTCACTCTAACATTAAATGTACATGCATCATGTTAAACCTAGTACGGGTTAGAACGTTGCTAACATGATAGCCTGCTAAGATAAGCCTTGTCCAAAGTCCGACGGGATTTCCACAATCCCAATGGACACCATCACGTTATGTGCATTACTTGGAGAAAATAGGCCAATATGTTGATCATTAGTGTGTAAATAGTCGAATCTGGATGAGGAAAGGGCTAACTCTATTTGTTTGCAGAAAATAAAGCACGAAGTCCCCAGGTTCGGCATATTCCAAAACATCCCACCTTTGCTGCTTGATTGGTGGAAGAACCTTTCACCTAGTGACAAGAATCACGTGAAAAGGGTCCTTGGTAATTTACCTTCCTTATTGGACATTCGGCCAAATAGGGCATTGATTGAGGCAGCCACTATGTTTTGGGATGAGAAAAGAGCTGTCTTCCGCTTCGGTAACATAGAAATAACTCCTCTCTTAGAGGAAATAAGAGGTTTCGCTAAGATGCCATGGGATAGCCCAGGGTTATTAGTGCCAGAGAATCGCACCCCTCGCAGTTTTCTGAAAATACTAGGTTTCAAGAAAAATGATGAGTTGCTTTGTTTGAAGAAGTCATGCATCCTATTTGAATTCCTTTACGAACTTTATGGGCATAGCAAGTCATATCGCCTTAATCATGATGAACTTGCCATCACTTCCTTAGGTTGGACGCACCGCCGAGTTTTTGTGTTCATTGTCTGTCTCTTGGGATCACTGATATTTCCGATGAAAGGGGGACGGATCCACACTTGCTTAGCCATGGTCGCTAGGACTCTAATGGAAGGAATCGAGGGAGAAACTTACACTATCATCCCCATGATCTTGGCTGAAATGTATCGCACTTTAGATCGATGCAAGCAGGGGTATGGACACTTCGAGGGCTGTAATATGTTGCTGTAGGTTTGGTTATTAGAACATTTCCAGAGAGGTGAATATCGCCAAGAGCTTCCGCGATGACCATTGAATGACTACATAGCTTACCATCATCCAAAGAGAATGACATTTATCCCAGATAGGTTTGCGCAACCTGGAAGTGTTGTGAGCTGGGTGCATTTCTTCAGCAATCTGACTGACGAAAAGGTACATTGGATGTTTGAATGGTTCCCTAGAAGTGAGTTCATCATCAGATCAAGAGAAACTACTCATCTAGTGTTGATCGGGTTAAGAGAGATCTATCATTATGCTCCTATAAGGGTAATGAGGCAATCGGGAAGAAAACAAGTTATACCTCGGGTTTCCAACATGGTCCAATACAAAGCAGATTTTAAAGGGAACATCATTCCGTTCAAGTTCGAGGCACGACATATGTGGAATCAAAATGTCATTGTGGAGAAAGATACCATCGAGCCAGACAGGTATCATGCCGGCCATGTGCACTTCTACCCATCATGGTTGGTAGATGATATAGCGGGGGATGTCAAGCCAGGAATTAATCTGAAAAATAGGGTTATAGATGACGCTGCTAAAGCACAAGTCAAGTATAGAATGCTGCGCAAGAGGGTTTTCGAGTATGAAGCTAGGCATTTGGAACAACATAAAGTGGATATGGAAGCAATCAACAAATGGAAGGAAACCACCACTAAATCAACATAAAGATTAGAATATTTGGAGCAAGGGTTGATGGAGCTTGAGGGAAAGATGAGAAAGAGGCTTTCAGATTGTCAGAACACGGATGGCAATAAAGGGGGGCATCTAGCAAAGGCTTACTTGTTGTTGGATATGCGCGACCTGGGGAATCTGATTGATGGAGTCAAGAGAGCCAAGCACGGGGAAGGTCCTTCTGGGACCAAGCAGATTAGGAAATGATGTTCTTTACTGCTTTTTAGCTTAGTTTTAGATTTCGAATGTAATAAGGCAAATGCCATTAGTAACTTTCTTATTATTGTCGTTTTAGTAAGGATTTGATTTATTTTTGCATTAATGAAATGACACAATTATTGGCATCAATTTTCTCCAAGTCTATGTGTAACTTAGGCCTACCTCGGGCACAACGAGGTCCCCCAAATTAGGACGTGATTCTGTTACATGATTTTGCATAGCATGTTCAATATTGCAAGCATTCTTTCAATATCCCTTACTGACTTGGTTACCTTTTGTTTTTCTTTCTTTTGATTATTCCCATTCCCCAAGGTTGGTTCGTGCATACTGGCATCATCCACATATCATACTAGATCCAGAGGTCCTCCACCTCCTCCTCCACAAAGTGATCCTAAAGGCAATAGCAAAGGGAAAGTAAAAATGGATGATTTAAGCGGTATCAGAAAGGACAATGCAGAGAACGTTGAAACTTCGGACGGTCGGAGTACTCTAGCACAGAATGAATTGGTCCTACGTCTGGAACAGAAAATATTGGAGCCACAAGGGGAACTTGAGCAGGTCCGGAACTTGGCAAACCTTTCCCTCACCCTAAATATCCCTGATATCAACCAACAAAACATAAACGTCCATAACCCGACACCTCCCCAAAACACGCAGAATCAAAACCCACCACTGAATCCTCCCGCACCACATCAATACGCCACACCTCCTCAGAACCACAACCCTCCACCGGTACCTACTCCTCAACAACACCATCACCATCCAACTCAATATCCACAAACAACCACATACCACACCCCTCAGAATGCACCACAACTTACTCCTGACCCACAAAACTCAACCAATGACCACCATTACGCCCAGATTCTCGGAGTCCATCAAAGCAATCCCATATATGTGGAAAATTTACCCCATACCCCACAACAAACCCTATATATACCCGAATCCACCGAGAAGGACCTGCTCATCAAGAACATGGCGGAAGAACTCAAGAAGCTTACTGGCAGAGTTCAAAGTGTCGAAGGTGGAAAAGGCATTGAGGGTTTGAATTATGAGGATTTGTGTATTCAGCCAGATGTAGAACTGCCAGAGGGTTACGAACCTCCTAATTTCGAAATGTTCGACGAAACTGGTGATCCAAAGTTGCATTTGAGAATGTATTGTGACAAACTTGTAGGGGCTGGCAAGGATGAACGAATCCGTATGAAGCTGTTCATGAGGAGCCTCACCGGAGACGCCTTGTCTTGGTACATCAGTCAGAACCCAAAGAAGTGGGTTAATTGGGTGAGCATGGCGTCAGATTTCTTGGATCGATTCAGGTTCAACACAGAAAATGCACCAGACATTTTCTACATTCAAAATCTCAAGAAGAAACCAACAGAAACCTTCCGCGAGTATGCTACTCAGTGGAGGTCTGAAGCCGCAAAAGTAAGGACGGCACTTGAAGAAGAACATATGAATAAGTTCTTCATCAGAGCTCAAGACCCGCAATACTATGAAAGGTTGATGGTTATTGAAAACCATAAGTTCTCTGACATCATCAAGCTGGGTGAGAGAATAGAAGAAGGGATCAAAAGTGGAATGGTAACAAATTTCGAAGCACTCCAGGCCACAAATAAAGCTTTGCAGTCGGGAGGTATCTCTAAGAAGAAAGAAGTGGGTGTAGTAATTGTATCCCAAGGTCCGAAGTCTCCTCTCACATACCAAATACCTCCACCCACATATCAGCCTTCACCTCCCAGATACCAACAACCTGCCGCCACTCACCATACTTATAACACCTAACCAGCATACTACCACTCACCACCAGCCCGCCAAAATTACCAAAAACCAAGACCAAATTTTGACCGCAGACCACCCAGATAATACACTCCAATTGCTGAACCCATAGACCAACTATACGAGAGGCTAAAGGCTGCCGGTTATGTCACTCCCATTCCCGCTGTTGCTATGGAAAACTCTTCCTAGTGGATTAACCCAAATAAGACATGTGCCTATCACTCAGGCATGAAGGGTCATACTATTGATGAGTGTCGTACTTTGAAGGATAAGATTCAGATATTAATTAACACCAAAGTCATACAGGAAAAGGAGGCTGCACCCAATGTCCGTAACAATCCTCTCCCGGATCACAGGGGTGAAGGGGTAAACGTGATAGAGACCGATGAAGAATGGGACTCGAAAGGGTCAATTGGACTCATTCGAGAAGGGGATAATCCTAAAACATCTCCAGTCACTCTCACACCTATCGTGGTACAAACTCAGGCACCAATTGAAGTTGAGGTAGCCGCACCAACTCCATTTGAGGTTGAAGTAACAACACCCTTCACAGTGATGGTAGCACGTACGTCGTATTATAAGTCTAATGCTATACCATGGGATTATGTTGTGGAAGCAAGAAGGAAAGGAAAAGCAAAAATGGAAGAAACAGGTGCAGTGCAAGGCATGACCAGAACCGGTAGGGTCTATACACCTGAGCATTTGGGAGGAACGAGCGAAGAAGCTGCATCTAAGTCGCCTGTCATTGAAACTGGCACGGATGACCTTTAGAGAAAGGTGCAAGCAAGAGAATATTCTGTGGTTGATCATCTGAACAAAACCCCTGCTCAAATATCCATTTTATCACTGCTGCAAAACTCCGAGGCATATAGGAATGCCCTGATGAAGGTGTTTAATGAAGCCTATGTACCCAATAACATCACCAGTGGAGAAATGACCAACATGGTAGGGCAAGTGTTGGAAAGCCACAAGATCACTTTTCATGAAAATGAGCTGCCACCAGAAGGACGAAGTCACAACAGGGCACTGCATATCACAGTGCAGTTTGAGGACAAATTCATTGCCAAAGTCTTGATAGATGGAGGTTCGAGTCTCAACATATGTCCACTAACTATTTTGAAAAGATTGGGTAAAGGCCTACACGAGATACGAGCAAGAAGTATGAATGTGAAAGCATTTGATGGGTCTCAAAGGGCCATAATTGGGGAGACCAACCTCAGCCTACAGATGGGCCCAACTTGGTTTGATGTTGAGTTTCAAATGTTGGACATATCTGCTACCTACAACCTATTGTTGGGATGACCTTGGATACATGCCGCTAGGGCCGTAGCTTCTACTCTACATCAGGCCGTGAAGTTTGAGTGGAACCATCAGGAAGTGATCATCCATGGAGACGGAAGTAATCCCATTTATACTAATCAGACTGTTCCGGTCGTCGAGAATAAAAGGAAGTTGGGTGGAGAAACATACCATCGCATCGAGCGCGTCAACGCAATTGAAAAAAACAAATGGTGGAGCGGTAAGATAGAAAGCATACTGTCATGGACAGGGTATGAACCCGTCAAGGGTCTCGGCAAGAATCTCCAGGGGATCACCAAACCGATACAGCTAAAGCGTCATGGCACAACTTTTGGGCTCGGGTATGAATACACTTGGCAAGAGTGTCAGAATTGGTCGTCACCATGGCGTGGTCCTTATTACCCTCTAGAATAACCAGTACCACATTTGCACCAGTCATTTTATCAAGTTGACATGATGTGGGGGTTCGAAGAAGATGAAGTTTTAGCTGGCAAAAGGAATTTGTTTCTGGATGATGAAGATATGGATTGCAGTGCGATAGTTGAGGAGGAGGAGGAGGAGGAAGACCTTATTATTCAAACCATGGAGAAGGGAGCTGTTCTCAAAAACTGGACTGCTGCACCATCAACGGCCCGTCGAGTTCCTGGGTAGCCTGGCAATTAGCATCATTTATTTTTGAAAGCAATTTTATGAGCATCTAAGACATTTTCAGTATTTTGTTTTAAGCATATTTTGTTTGAAATAATTGCTCGAGTCATCGAGCCATACTTGTTTGACGTTTTCAAGATTTATCTAATGCATTGTTATTTTTAGTATTTATTATTATTCTTTACATTTTTTCTCTACAGCATTATTATTACCTATCCCGACGAACCTGCGACTGTGACATGTAATGAGACAACGCAATGTAAGAATAGTGATTCAGAGGATCTGGAAGAGGATGTAATACCTGAGGAAATTGTCAGAGAAGTGGAAAATTTTGAAAACAAGCCTAAGTCTAATTTGGATGAGACTGAAACAGTTAATTTGGGAGACTCCGAAACAGTCAAGGAACCGCGTGTAAGCATTCATCTATCGCCGTCAGAGAAGGAAGAATACATCTAGTTCCTGAATGAGTATGAAGACATCTTTGCATGGTATTACGATGATATGACTGGTCTGAGCACATCCATAGTGGCTCACAAGTTACCCACCGATCCCATGTGTCCACCAGTGAAATAAAAGCTCAGAAAATTCAAGCAGATATGCGTTTGAAAATAAAAGAGGAAGTCACCAAGCAAATCAAAACCAAGGTTCTCAGAGTGGTTGAATATCCGACCTGGTTGGCTAACATTGTGTCGGTTCCAAAGAAAGATGGGAAGGTCAGAGTGTGTATCGACTATCAGGATTTAAACAGAGCAAGTCCCAAAGATGATTTCCCTTTGCCCAATATACACATACTGATTGACAACTGTGCCAAGCATGAACTTCAATCCTTTGTGGACTGCTTCACGGGATATCATCAGATCTGGATGGATGAAGAGGATGCCTAAAAGACAGCCTTTATTACACCATGGGGAGTATATTGTTAAAAAATGATGTCGTTTGGCCTAAAGAATGCTGGAGCCACTTATATGAGGGCCATGACAACCATTTTCCACGACATGATACACAAGGAGATAGAGGTGTACGTGGATGACATCATCATCAAATCTAAAAAGGGCCAGATCACAGAGCGGATTTGAGGAATTGTTTGATCGACTTTGAAGGTACAACCTGAAACTGAACCCCGCAAAGTGTGCCTTCGGAGTCCCTGCTGGAAAATTACTAGGGTTCATCATCAGCCGCCGAGTAATTGAGCTAGACCCGTCAAAGGTCAAGGCTATACAAGATTTGTCACTTCCGAAGAACAAGAAAGATGTGATGAGTTTCTTAGGGCGTCTCAATTACATCAGTCGTTTCATAGCACAATCAACTGTGATCTGTGAACCGATTTTCAAAATGTTGAAGAAAGATGCTGCAACAAGTTGGACTGAAGAGTGCCAGAAAGCCTTTGACAAGATCAAGGAATATTTATCCAAACCACCTGTTTTGGTCCCACCGGAACCTGGGAGACCTCTGTTACTCTATTTATCTGTACTAGATGGGCTTTCGGCTGTGTCTTGGGACAACACGATGAGACGGGAAGAAAGGAGCAGGCCATATATTATTTGAGTAAAAAATTCACACCCTATGAAGCACGATACTCTTTGCTGGAGCGCACCTGCTACGCTTTGACATGGATAGCTCAAAAGTTGAGGCACTACTTTTGTGCCTACACCACATATCTCATATCAAGGATGTATCCGCTAAAATACATCTTCCAGAAACCCATGCCTACGGGAAAGTTAGCAAAATGGCAGATACTACTGAGTGAGTTCGACATCATCTATGTAACTCAGAAGGCGGTCAAAGGGCAAGCATTGGCAGATCATCTGGCAGAAAATCTTGTAGACGGAGAGTACGAACCACTAAAAATGTATTTTCCTGACGAAGAGGTATCATTCGTAGGAGGAGATATCACCGAAGCCTATGATGGTTGGAGAATGTTCTTCGATGGAGCTGCAAACTTCAAAGGAGTGGGTATTGGAGCAGTCTTAGTGTCAGAAACGGGTCAACACTATCCAGTATCCGCAAAACTCAGGTTTCCATGTACAAACAACATGGCAGAATATGAGGCCTACATCTTAGGACTCAGGTTAGCCATCGACATAAACGTTCAGGAATTAATGGTAATTGGAGATTCAGACCTTCTAGTACATCAGGTTCTAGGAGAATGGGCCACGAAGAACACTAAGATATTACCATATTTGTACTGTGTACAAGAGTTGATGAAGAGATTCACAAAAATAGAGTTCAAACATGTTCCGAGAATCCAGAATGAGTTCGTAGATGCATTGGCCACTTTATCTTCCATGATATAACACCCAGACAAGAATTTCATCGATCCTATCCCAGTAGGGATTCATAATCAGCCAGCTTATTGTGCTCATGTTGAAGAGGAAATGGATGGAAATCCATGGTTCCACGACATCAAAGAATATTTGGAAAAAGGAGAGTACCCGGAGCACGCAAATCATACTTAGAAACGCACACTCCGGAGATTATCCAACCACTTCTTCCAAAGCAGAGGAATTCTATACAGAAGGACTCCAGATCTGGGATTATTATGGTGTGTCGATGCCAAGGAAACATCCAAATTGCTCGAAGAGATACATGCCAGAACTTGCGGACCGCACATGAATGGCTTTGTCTTAGCTAAGAAGATATTAAGAGCAGGATATTTTTGGATGACTATGGAAACAGACTGCATCAGGTATGTCCAAAAGTGTCATCAATGCCAAGTACATGCTGATATGATATGAGTGCCACCCAATGAACTCAATGCAACAAGTGCACCTTGGCCTTTCTCCGCTTGGGGGATGGATGTCATCGGTCCAATCGAACCCGCCGCTTCAAATGGGCACAGGTTCATTCTAGTGGCCATAGACTATTTCACAAAATGGGTTGAAACCGCATCTTACAAGGCTGTAACTAAGAAGGTCATCGTAGATTTCATTAGGGATCGTATTGTTTGTCGGTTTGGGGTGCCAGAATCAATCATCACCGACAATGCCACCAACCTTAACAGTGATTTGATGAGATCCATGTGTGAAACCTTCAAGATAAAGCATAAGAATTCCACAGCATGCAGGCCGCAAATGAATGGAGCTGTAGAAGCCGCCAATAAGAACATCAAGAAGATATTGAGGAAGATGGTAGATAATTACAAACAGTGGCACGAGAAGCTACCGTTTGCTTTGCTCGGATATCGTACCACGGTTCGCACATCAATTGGGGCAACTCCTTATATGTTGGTTTATGGTACTGAAGCGGTTATCCCTGCCGAAGTAGAAATCCCTTCTCTGAGAATCATACAAGAAGCCGAGCTCAGCGACGCAGAATGCGTACAGAGCCGATATGAGCAACTGGCCCTCATTGATGGAAAAAGAATGAGTGCAGTATGTCATGGTCAACTCTACCAAAACAGAATGGCCAGAGCTTTCAATAAAAGGGTCAGGCCTAGACAATTCACACCGGGGCAGTTGGTGCTAAAGCGGATCTTCCCACATCAAGATGAAGCAAAAGGGAAATTTTCACCAAATTGGCAAGGGCCCTTCATGGTTCATCGAGTACTAACAGGAGGGGCACTTATACTTGCAGAAATGGACGGAGAAATTTGGCCAAACCTATCAACTCAGACGCAGTCAAGAGATACTATGTTTAGGATTGTTTACATTTCTTCATCTGATGTAACTGAACTACGCTTGACCTGATTCCCATTTAAGAGAGGATACGTAGGCAGCCCTGTGGGTTTGGTCACATCTTAATAAAATCTTCATTTTGCCATGATTAGAAAACTGGGGTAGAATTTTGAGGAGGACCCTCAAAATTCTAAAGCAAGTTCAGCCGACATCGTCATACACGGAACAGCCAAAGTACTGCATTTAAACTGGGGCAGAATTTTGAGGGGAACCCTCAAAATTCTAAAGCAAGGAGGTCGCAATGTCTCTAAAATTTGTCACAATCACCGGTTCATCTAAATTATTTGAAATCACATACTACTACATTTCAAATAACTATATTTATCAAATGCATGCATATTTTTCGAAAACTTTATTTCTATGACAGCCAGATGCTACCCAGGGTAACTCAAATAGGACCTCAAGACAGGAGCAAAGGCAAAACAGAAGACAAAAGCGCAAACCAACCTTCCCCCACAAAACTCACAATTTTTCTTTGGATGCAGGCACGATAAGACAACAATACCCGCAGATGCATCGAATCACTACCTTCATGACGACAAGTTACCAAACGGAAACACTTCCAACTAAGAAATACTTTACTTTCTCACTGTCACTCATCGTTTTTCTTGCATAAGGCTAAACACTGCCTTTCCCTGCATGAGACTAATCACTGTCTCCTATTTGCATGAGGCTAAGCGTTGCCTCCCTAATTGCATAAGGCTAAGCATTGCCTTTCCTTGCATGAGACTAAGCAGTGTCTCCTATTTGCATGAGGCTAAGCATTGCCTCCTTAACTGCATAATGCTAAGCATTGCCTTTTCCGCATGAGACTAAGCATTGTCTCCTATTTGCATGAGGCTAAGCATTGCCTCCTTAATTGCATAAGGCTAAGCATTGCCTTTCCTTGCATGAGACTAAGCAGTGTCTCCTATTTGCATGAGGCTAAGCATTGCCTCCTTAACTGCATAAGGCTAAGCACTGCCTTTCTTTGCATGAGACTAAGCATCGTCTCCTATTTGCATGAGGCTAAGCACTGCCTCCTTAACTGCATAAGGCTAAGCACTGCCTTTCTTTGCATGAGACTAAGCATTGTCTCCTATTTGCATGAGGCTAAGCCCTGCCTCCCTATTTGCATGAGGCTAAGCCCTGCCTCCTTAATTGTATAAGGCTAAGCACTGCCTTTCCTGCATGAAGCTAAGCACCGCTTCCCTTACTTGCATGAGACTAAGCATTGTCTCTTCTTCCTGCATGAGGCTAAGCATTGCCTCCCTAATTCCACAAGGCTAAGCACTGCCTTTTCCTCGTGATTAAATGCTATCTCCATTACTCCATCTAAGACCTAGCATTATCCTCTACTCATCCAGGGCTAAGCATTGCCCTCATCTTACCCAAGACTAAGCCTTGTCTTGTCTCATCTTCGCATACGGCCAAATATCATATTTTGCATTTCATGGGCTAAAATATCGCCATTTTGTCCAAAGGCGTCATGGTCTGAAGGAATCATCCTCATAGCCGGAAGACACCATTCCATGGCCCAAGGATCTCTTAAAAGTGCACATCATTATTCAAAGGCGTCATGGTTCGGAGGCACCATTCTCATGGCCCGAGGACATCATTTCATGGCCTATAAATCCCTTATCACATGATTCATGGCCCAGGACGTCATGGTCTAAGGACACCATCCTCACCGTCCAAAGACAACCCTCATGGTCCGAAGGGAATCTGCATCATGTTTAAATTCTCACAATAATCCATATATACTTACATGCATCGTGTTTTAAGTTTTGCAGGTAATCCAGGAAGTAACCGTTCTCCTAACGGGAGCAATCTTCGCTCCGGTTTCCATTCAATGCTCACATCCTGCAATTATTTCAAACATAACCGACCACCATCAATTACCCGTCTTTTACTCTATGACCCTTCAGATATTTGCTCAGTGATACATCCATAACATTTCAAATTTGCATTCATGACTTTGCATAAATTCATCCAATATTATCCTACCCAAAGGAACCCTTTCCGAAACATAAGACCATTCCTATAACAACTCCATCGGTTTCGTTTACCGTTGGATCCAGAACTACACACGACCTGATTCCCGTAACACCAGGGATATGTAGGCAACTCAGGAACCAGGGTTCAGCCCTAAATTTTCAAATCACATCATCCTTCATTCAATTTGGCCAAAATTGATCATCATTTTCTTTACCCGACAACTCTTTCATCATTTCCGGGTAAGGAGGGGCAGGTGTTGATACCCAATTTTGCCCTCATATTTTTGCAAATAAACGTATATGCTTTCAAAACATTAACTTGCATAATTATTTAATTTACAAGATTTATGCAAGCATCTTCTATAATTTTTCATAATTTTTAGAGCTTTTAAATTGATTTTTGTATTTAAATTGCTTGAATAATTATTAATTATTCCTTCAAATTATTTTGTGATGACTCAAATACCTAAATCCTTATTTTGCATCTATAATATTTGCTTCAGGTATTTACTCTATTTTGTATAATTACATTAGTATTTTCAGGCTATTTGTACAATCTCGCAATAATAGCCTATATTTTACAATTGCATTGCATTTGTCATTTTATTCAGGGTAAAAATAATATCTTACATTTTTATAATTTTATACTATTTTTAAGGTATTAATTTGCATAAACAACATTTTTATAATTTATTTAACTATTTTATTAAAATATTGTTTTCCTTAATTTCTTATTTAAAGGCTGGCCCAAATTTTGAGCCAATTTTCAGACCAAACAAGCCCCAAATCTCTGGCCCAACCCCCCAAAGCCCAATCCAAACGACCCTTGTAATTAACCCGGTCGATACCCGTTCCAAACGACCCGCCCCGCTTATCCCTTAATCTCGACCGTTAATCTTTCAAGATCAACGGTCTACAATCACCCCACCATTTTAATTACCCTAGACCTGAAACCCTAACCCATTCCCATCTAACCCACCGCCCCTAAACGCTCTTAACCTCCCCTTCTTTCTTCTGAAGAACCCTAGCCGCCTCCCCTTAATTTCCTCTCCTAATCCCACTGATAATGGGATTCGACCATTATTTCTTACCATGTTTGAAGCCCTTTGGTACTGGTCGTCCATTTGTGGTGTTACTTAGGTGCTTGCCTAAGTTTGGCAAGCAAGATCTCCTGAGATCGAACCAAAGTGGTTTGAACCTTTGATTCTGATCATTATTTCGTCTATATACATTCAATACCACGCTATGTGAGTCCAATTTTATTGAGATCTCTGTTAATTTGTGCTTTCCCTCTTGAACTAAGGTTTACCCATTTTCTCTCCTAAATTGATCTGAATCGATTTTGCATGCTTTCTTTCCTTATTTTAGGTTTTATTTTCTTTGTTTCCTTGTTTATTCGTCTAATTTTGCTACTATATAAACCCCTCCCCATTCCCCTTTGAGACAGACTTGAATCGATATACTTTCACTAAAAATTGGAGCTTTGTTCTGTGATTCCCTCATTCTCTTGTTCTGTACTTCATTTTGGCCGGCTGAAAGCCAAGGCCACTGAGATTCTGTTATTCGAACTTTCTCTTGATGCGAGCATTGCCCGGAGTGCTTTTGAAGCTCTTGGGAACTTTGACGCATTGAGATTCTGGGTTCTTGTGGAATTTTTGCTCTTTACTGTTGTTTGTTTAACTGGTAAGTTACTTGACTTTTGCAATTTCATCCCTATGTGTCTCTGATTTGCATGTGTTCTTACTTCTGGAATCCATGGCTTAATGTGTTTCTGGGTTACTTTTATGTACCACTCTGTTAACTTTACACGCGTTTTAAGTCTCTTTAGCATTTAACTACTCCTAATGCTGCTAGTTCTAAGATTATCCATGTGCAACTTGGATAATCTGAACCTTCCTAAGCTCGTTTAGCTAGTGTATTGACGCCTGAATGTTCATGAATATGCTTACCTGCTTTGTCCTGAATCTCTGTAATGAATGCTTCACACTTGTGCTAGAACTTCCTGTCTTAATTATGACATGTTCCCCTGCTATTGTGTCACTCAGCATGCTCACTCGATCGCATACCCTTTTAGTGATTGCTTGTGATTTTAGAACAGTTACCTTAGCATGTTATCCCTACCATGTTTGAATTGTTGTTTCATGATATTAGGATGAATCCTTTGCATAACTTAGATCTTCTTTAGTTAATTAGTCTATTGTGTGAATCCCAGAATCCCTACATATGCTATTTGATATGGACTTGCTATCTCACACTGCTCTGAATCTCTGCAATATTTGTCTTGCATGTGCAATGTGTTTCAATTTGCATTAAGACCATTCTCTATAATCTTACTTCTGTGCTAATATGTTCCCCAATATGCCTATGGTTCATCTGATATCCCGTTCTTTCAGTGATTATTTGGGATGTCACAATGTGCATCCCCTATCATGTCTAAATACTAATTAGCATGACACTAGGATGTATGTTTAGCATAATCTCTTAGGTTTTAACTTGTTTGTATTGTGCATCTGTGACTGCAAACTTGTTTCTCCCCTGACCCTTCCCACATGTGGTTTTGTCATAATGTGTGCTCCCTATCATGTCTCAATGCAGTCCTGTTTCCTGATGAGAGTTAATATGATTATCTTATGATACTAGGATGCATACTTAGCTTAATTTGGACCTTTTAGGTCTCAACTGGTTTAGTATCATGCATCTATACATGATAATCTCTGTATACCCATGCAAACCTATTTCTTCCCCAACTCTTTCAAAATGTGGATGTCTATGTGATACTTTGCTATGTATGGAAATCCTGCTGAACCTACTGGCCTTCTTGATGAGTTGCTCTGTATGTTCAACTTGGCTATGTCTACTTTAGGTTATAAGTGTACCCCCAGTTCTGTCCATCAGCCATTGTCCTTTCTCCTCATTTGCTACTTATGCTATTCTGAACTTCTTATTCTTAGCCGGCTGAAAGCCAAGGCTACCTAGGCTTTACTACTGACCTCCTAGTGTGAGCACTGCTCGAAGTCCATTTGAGACCCTTGTGAACTCTGACACACTAGGATTTGGGTCTTTAGTCACTCCCTGAAACTTGAACTACCCCACGCAACCCTTTCTTCCTATTATCTGCTGAATATCTAAGTCGTTTGGTTTAAATGATGCAATGCTTGGAAATATGGTTATATGAATTGACTTTGGGCTCCTCTATGGATTCTGGGGTTGTGTTGATGAATACGGCTCCTTGTTAGAAGTTTGGGTATGCTGTGTGAGAATTGCTGAAGGCCCAGACAGTGCTGGGTATTTCATTTGGGCTTGCTGTGGGCCTATTGTCATTATTTGTATAACATTTGTATCTTAGTCATTAATGGGCCTGTAATAACTTTGACGATTGGGGTGTTAGTGAAGTGGGGAATGGGTAGATTTCTAATATTTGCATACCAAATGGGTAGATAATATGCCTATAGGACTCAATGATTTACTTGTTATATATATGCTATTCCATCACTTTGTGCACTATAGAAATCATGCCATTAGGGGAAACACACACACACACACACGGTCTGCTAGCAAACATGAATTCAAAGTGCTGCAATTATGCTTACTGCTATGTGTTACTAGAAATCCTGCCTATAGGAATAAATGTCATTGATTTCAATTCATTTCAGCATATTCATTAGAAATCATGCCTATAGGATTTTGATCATCTCATTTGCTATTATCTCGTACTGTTCACTAGAAACCATGCCTATAGGAGTTTAATCATCTCATTCATTACTGCATCGCACTGTTCACCTAGAAAACATGTCTATAGGGTTGAGTGTAATGATAAAATCAGCTCCAAGTGCTAAACATTAGAGATCCTGTCTATAGGACAACACTGTTTCGTCTTAATAAGAGTCAATGATGCACCTCTCAATATGGTTTATTATGCACTTCTGGGATCTCCCCAATGGTCCTTTCATTATTCCTTACTGCACGAGTCACCTAGACACAGCAGGCTTAATAACCAGAAATCTACAATTTCATTAATCAGCATGCAAATCGTATAATCCTATCAATGAGCAACGCTTGGCCTTCGAAACTATAACACCCCGGAAAATTTCAAAGTACTTAAGCGCTATTTAGAAAGTTGATGTGCGCTAATTATATTATTTTATGTGTAGACAAGGACTATTATATGAATGATATCAATTGATCATTATAATATATGTATGATGTGCATTAAGAATGGTTTATGGTCTAAGAAAAGCCCCAAGGCTAAGTCAAGTTGAAAATTTTATGATGGAATAAAGTTTCAAGTGAGTTCCCACAAGATCCTACTTCAAACGCATGATGCTACCAAACTAAAACTACTTAGTAGATTCTCTACCTATCAAATTAAATCTCTTTGAGTCTAGTTTCCAACGCTTCAAACCATTCGTCATTTGGACACTCCTACAAGAAGTTATGACCAAATTACCAAAGGCTGGAAAAATGAGATTCTGCGACAATTCTGCGATCGCGAAAGTGCTTCTGCGACCGCAAACTGGTCGCAAAATGGACCAGAACAGCTAAGTTCTGGGCACTGATTTTTTTGACCATTTTGTGACCTGCATACCCATTCTGCGGTCCATTATGCGACCGCAGACCTGCTTTCGGAGGGTTAGTTTTTCTATTTTCATAACCCGACCCCATTTTGATAAATAGGCTTTGGGGTTTATTTTGAGGCAATTATCTGAGGTTTTTTAGAGAGAAGTGAGAGTGTTCTAGAGAGAGGAAGTAGATGAAGTGTTTTGTTCATCAAGATCTTGTCCAAACTTTGAAATCCAACAAGGAAATCTCACAAGTTCTTCATCTAAGAGGTAAGGCTCCATACCCTAGTTTTCAATTTCGAATTTGGGTAGAAGATGGTTGATTAGGAGTATGATTCGTGGTTATGAGAGTATTATTTATACATGTATGTACCAATAAGATTTGTGGAAAGATTGTTGGGCTAAAATAAGTAAAGATTGGGTTGAGGAGTGAAGGAAATCTTGTAGAAGAACCTTGTAGCCAAATTTGCACACCTAGTGTTTGATAAAATGCTCAAATGAGCTAAGACCATGAATATCTTTCTAATTATGGTTTAGTTTTGTTATGTATCAAAATAGATTGGGATTGCTAGAATTTTTGGAACGTTGTAGTAATTTAAGGAAAGCTCAAAGCGAGGTATGTTGGCTAAACTTCCTTCTTAGAATTGAATTCAATGATGTTCCCATAAGTTTCAAGTATGGATGTCTCAAGTTCCTTATTCTATGTTTCGGGTTGTTCCCAATAAATTTGAATGTCCCAAATAAGCAAAGTGTCGAGACTTATGTATTCAAAACATATTCTGAATGTTCCTATCACATTATGTTATCTTTTGGGAATGTGTTCAAGAATGATATGTGTGTTAAAATGCTATGTCTTTGAGTGGTGTTTCAAAGGAAGGTTATGATGTCAAATTGTGTGAGAAAACTCAATATGCTTAAGACTCTTAATTGCTCATATGTGTACCTAAAGTATTGATTGGAAATGTCTTATTGTTGATAACCTATAAAGATGGTTGGAAGTGAAATAAGTGAATTGGGGATATAGAGTGTGGCCAACGTGCCAAGAGTGAAAGTTATACTTGTGGCCAATGTTGCCCATGAAATGAGATGATGTGAGAAAGATTATGAAATGAGCTTTGATTCAACTATTCAAAAATTGACTTTGAAAATAGAATTGCCTAAAAGCTTATGAACCCAAGTGATGCCCATATGTGGTTGTTTTAGCTAATGCTATGTTTAGTGAGCATTTTCAATGTATTTTGCATTCTTACATATTCGTGAGTGGAAATTGTGTATTGTCATTTTAGGGAAAAAGTAATTCAAGAAGAAATCCATTGTGTTTAAAGTCTTCATTACTAATGAACCTAAAGTTATGATTTCTGGGATATTGTATATGTTGATATTTAGGATTATGATCCATGAAAGGAAAGATATGAAAGTGTGGAATATGAAATACGTCCATTATGCCATGAAAGAAGAATCATATGTATGGCCAAGAGAGCCAATGAAATAATAATGTTGTAAGTGGTTGAAAGTACGGATTACGTGATATAGGGTGTGAAAGGTTATGAGATGTACGTATTTGTACTTTTGTTTCCAATGTGTTATAAGCCCCTGCGTTCTTGCGAGTAAAGACTATGATGTTCCTAAATGTTCTAAATGCTCTTAATGTTCTATGATAACCCATGGCAAGTACAAGTAAGTGATAGTATGAACATGAAATGTGATCGTTGCCTAAATGAGAATTTCGAAGTGTTGTATGTCCCAATGGTTTCAACTATAGTTGTATGCTTCTGAAATAATATATGCAAATGACTTTGATTGTTAATTCCCCAAGAGTCATGAACCTAGATAATGACCTCAAGAGGTCAAGGGAGTGAATAATGAGATGGAAGGGAGATGTCGTTTGTTAAATGACGATGAACCTTAAGAAAAGGAATTGGGCCCATGTGCCATTGAAATCGACATATTGATTTAACATGCATGCGCTAATGTAATGAGTTATGTTTCTCCATGATGAGCATGAACATGAAGTATTCCAATGATATGAGTAATTACGACGTTAAATGTAATGACAAACTATGTTGCTTTGAGTTTATATATGGTATTGTGATTGGGATTACACCTCCACCTGCATATATTGGGGTGAGGCGGTAGGACCGCTTTGTGTAGGGATTGTGGTATTGTGGAATACACCTCCACCCGCATATATTGGGGTGAGGCGGCATGACCGCTTTGTGTAGGGATTGTGGTATTGTGATACACCTCCACCTGCGTATATTGGGGTGAGGCAGTAGGACCACATTGTGTAGGGATTGTGGTATTGTGATACACCTCCACCTGCATATATTGGGGTGAGGCGGTAGGACCACTTTGTGTTGGGATTGTGGTATTGTGATACACCTCCACCGCGGCATGACCGGGGTGAGGCAGCATGACCGCTTTGTGTTGGGATTGTGGTATTGTGATACACCTCCATCCGCATATATTGGGGTGAGGCAGCAGGGCCGCTTTGTGTTCGGATTGTGGTATTGTGATACACCTCCATCTGCATATATTGGGGTGAGGCGGCAGGGTCGCTTTGTGTAGAGGTTGTGGTATCATGATACACCTCCACCCACATATGTTGGGGGTGAGGCGGCATGGCCGCTTTGTGTGAGGGTGGTTATAAAGGATCCCCAAATTAATATCGATAAATTTGAATGGAAGCTCTTAATAAATTTGCTTGACGTTAACGGCTATCTAAGCCCATTTATTGTTACCATAATTTATCATATTCATTTTGTATTTCCAAGCCCTTGAATAGGTGTATTTGTATTGTGTAAGTGAACGTTGTGAACGGTCTATGAGACGCATAGGTGTATACTATGATATGTGAACACTAAGGACGGTCTACGAAATGTATATATGTGAATTAAGGGAGGAAGGTGACACTTTCGTTGGCATTGTTTGTACATGTTGTTACAATTACATTATATTATATATTCCAAGTATAGTTCATATGGCGCAGTTGATCCTAAAAGAAGGTTAGAATGATGCAAGTATAATAAGACTTGAAATGTGATTTTATTGGATGTTTCGTAGTTTCTTGATGTACTTTATTTGCCTCTTATTTGAGTTACCATATTTTCATATGTTGTTTTGACTGCCTTACATACGAGTACTATTCCACATGTACTCACGTCCCTTTTGCCGGGGGCGCTGCATCTTTTAATGATGCAGGTATACTTTTACAGGATGATATGGATCTTTGATAGGGATCTTCTTCACTACTCAGCTTATGGTGAGCCCGCTACAGTTCTAGTAGGTGTTTGGGTCTAGTTCGTTTTATGTATATAGGTATCCATTGTCGTAGAAGCTCCATGTACACTGTGGGTCATGTAATTAAAGATTTGAGTTTTGTCATTTACACTGTGGCGACTCTCCTCTTTTAATACCTCCTTAAAAGAGTTGTCACATGTCGAAGCCCTATTTCGCGAGAAAAAAGGGGCGCGACATATACAATTCCAGAAAATAAACATTTTCTTTTCAAGTATAACAGAAAAACTCAAATCCTTTGCCGAAAATCACTGAAAATATGAGTAAGTCTGAAATTTGTGATTTTTTTCAACAAAAAAAAAACTTTAACAACAGATAAGAAATTCCATTATCAGATGGCATGAGGAAAAATACTTCTCTATGCCTACATATCAAGTATGCACGTCTAATGCAATGCAATATAATGATGAACTTATGTACTCCCACTCTCAGAGTACTCAATCTCACTGTCTTGCATTTCCACTCATCACGCTCAGTATTCAGAACACTGAGTCACTCGGCATTTTACAGGGCAGATCCAACCCAAATATAAATATATAATAACTGACATTCAGTCACTCAGTACTGTATAGGGCCAATCCAGCCCAGGGAAGATCTATCCCTCAATATAAATAATTAGGCAAGATCCATACCCAGGGAAAATCCACCCCAAAAATATAAATGATTCGGCAAGATCCAAGCCCAGGGAAAATCCATCCAAAAAATATAAATGATTCGGGCAAGATCCATGCTCCATCCCAAAAATATAAATGATTCGGGCAAGATCCATGCCCAGGGAAGATCCATCCCTCAATATAAAATCAATCGCGCTCACTGTGTGGGGTGCAGACTCCGGAGGGGCTCCTTCAGCCCAAGCGCTATAATAAGCCAGATCCAGGCATAAATAAATAAAAACATGTTGCGGCGTGCAGCCCGATCCCATAAATATCACTCACAATCCGGCCCTCGGACTCACTTAGTCAATAATCTCTCCAGTCTCTCGGGCTCAGAATGTCATAAAAATTGGCCCGACATGATGATATGATGTATCAATGAATGGCAACAGAGACTAAGATATGATATGCAAATGATAGATGTGACTGAGTACAAAATTGTAAATTTAAGCATAATTCAATAGCAATAAGACCTCTATGGGTCCCAAAAATATCGGCACGTAGCCTAAACATGATCTTTAACATGAGTCTCAGATCAATTCCTCTAACATGTGGAGGATATGTGGATAATGACATGATTATTTGATTATGCAACTCCAAAGAATCAATTAAGTCATAATTTCTATGGTGCACGCCCACATGCCCGTCACCTAACATATGCGTCACCTCCAAACAAATCATATAACACGTATTTTTAGGGTTTATAACCTCAGCTCCAAGTTTAGAAATGTTACTTACCTCGAACAAGCCGAATCCAATGCCGAGCAAGATAATCAATATTCCGAAAATTCCATTTCGCGCGTATCAACCTCCAAACGCCTTCCTATCTCCTCAATTCAAGCCAAACGATTCGTATCTATTCAAACAATGTGCAAATTAATCACAATTTACTCCAATGCTTATAATTTAACAATTTACAAAAAATTTCAACTCCGCTCGAAAAATTGACAGTGGGGCCCACGTCTCAGAACTCGACGAAACTCACAAAATCCAAACTCATTCAATTACGAGTCCAACCATACTAATTTTACTCAAATCAGACTCCGAATCGATGTTCAAAACTCGAAAATTCATTTTATGGAATTTTAGAAAATTCTCCGATTTCTCTTGAAAAATCAATAATATAGCACTGAAAAAGAAGCTTAATTCATGAAATATAATCACAAGGGAGTCAAGAACACTTACCCCAAGTTGTGTGGTGAAACTCCTCTCCAAGGTCGCCCAAATCGAGCTCCAAAATTAGAAAAATGGGTAAAATGTTGAACCCTCGAACATAAGGCATTCTGCCCAGCGTTTCTGCATTTGCGGACAGTAGGTCGCATCTGCGACCATCGCTTCTATGGAAAAAGTTGCGCTACTGCGCACACCACTGAAGGCCCGTCCTTTCGCTTCTGCGACCAAAAGCACTGCATCTGCGGTCGCGCATCTGCGGCTCCTGCTCAGCAGTGCCCAGTCCGCTACTGCGATGGACTGCTCGCTTCAGCGGAGTATCTTCTGTGACCAAGCTTCCGCATAAGCGGTTGCATCAGCAAATCCCAAATTCCAGCAGCTTCAACAAGGTTTCAATCAATCTGAACCCCGTCTGAAACTCACCCGAGCCACTTGGTGTTGATACCCAATTTTGCCCTCATATTTTTTTAATAGTATATATACTTTCAAAATATCATTTTGCATCATTACTTAATTTACAAGAGTTATACAAGTATTTTCTATAATATTTATAATTTTTAAAGCTTTAGAATTGATTTTCTTGCATTTTAATTACTTGAATATACATTAATTACCCCTTAAATTATTTTGTGATGACTTAATCATCCAAATTTATCATTTACACCCACATATATGTTTTACAACATTTTTACTTCATTGCATATGATTACATTTGCATTTTTACCTATTTACATAATTTTTGCAAGAATAACCTACATTCTATACATAATTATATTTATTATATTATTTATGTTAGAATAATATTTTATATTTTTATAATGTTAAGCTATTATTTTCCAGCATTTTACTGCATAAATAGTATTTTTAGTTTTTATTAATCACTTTTATAAATTATTATTTCATAAATTTCGTATATTTAATTTTTATAGCCCAATGAAGGGCTAATTTTCGGACCAAACAGACCCAAATCCCTGGCCCAATCCCTTTAGCCCAAACCAAACGACCCTTTTAATCCAACCCGGTCACGACTCGTTGAACCGACCCGCCCCGCTCGAGTTTTAATCTTGGCCGTTGATCTCTCAAGATCAAAGGCCCACAACTACCCTACCATTTTTAATAACCCAACCCCAAACCCTAATCCCCATTCTCCAATAGACTGCCGCCCCCGTTTCCCTCGTCTCTCTTCCTCCCTCCTTCAGAAACCCTAGCCGCCTTCACCAACCTTCTCTGAATCCGATTAATTCATGGATTCTTGTCATGATTCACTTACCTTTTATGGATTATCTCATTGTTCTTTACAAGATTATGGTATTACATAGTACTTGCCCCATATTTGGCAAGCACCAATCTTCCGAATCAAGAGAAATCAGACTCACTCCTCAAGATTCAGACAATTTTTCATCTATATACACTCGTGGCAAGATTATATGGGTCTTATTTACCAAGATTCTTCGGCAATCTGAGATTCTGGGCAGAACTAGGGTTCGCCTGATTTTTCTCCTAATTTGGTTCTAAATCGATTCTGCATGCTTTTCTTTCCTTATTTGTGTTTGATTGATTATATTTCTTTTTTTGTTTGTTCAATTTCCATTACTATATAAACCCATCCCCTAACTCCCCCAGGAGATGGAGAAAAATTGCAAAAGAAAACTACTACTGCTCTCTTATTCTTTCTTGTCCTATACTATTCTGAGGCTCAATCTTTTGGCTGGCTGAAAGCCAAGGCCACCGTAATTCAATTCTTGAACCTTTCTCAGTGTGAGCACAACCCGGGGTTTGTTCGAAACCCTTCGGAACTCTGACGCACTGAGATTCTTGGGTTCTACTGCTCGTTTTGCTATTGACATTGAAGTGTTGCTGAAATTACTCCCCTTGTTTACTTGTTCGTCTGTAACTGGTAATGTAGCTACGACTCTTGCAATTTCATTTTTTGTTTCTTCTCGTTTAAATTCCTGGTTTGCATATCTATGTCTCTGAGAATTTTTATGAACCAATATGCCATTATATGCTTTGAAACTCTTCTTGAGGCTCTATACCTTCTAGTAGCCTAACTTGCATATTTGTTGCCTTGATTCTGCCTTCTTAAGCCTACTTGCTAATGTATGTGCTCGAATGCTCATTACTGTTGCCTATTCTGAGTGTGGTTCCTTGCCTTGTTCTGTACTCTTGTTATGATTCAAGTCATGCCCAGAACCTGTTCTAAGTCTTGAGTCATTCATGCGTGACTTGATACTTTTCTAAGAATTAACTCCTGATCATGTTATTAGTCCAGGCATGCTTTCCCTGCTACTTGTGAACTAATGCTCGTTCCCTGCCTTGTCCTGTACCTTTGTGATGAATCCATGCATATGTTTCAGACCTTGTTAAGTCATTCTTGTCCAACCTGCTAAGTTTTGATGTTGTACTGATTAGCTAGGGCCTGCTTTCATGTCATTTAAGCTCTAATGTATGCTTTGACTTATGCAATCCTATTTGAGACCTTAGGGAAAACCTCATGTCTAGCCTCTTCCCTCATATGTGATTAAGCCTAGTGCAGGCTAGTCCTGTTAACCTATATTTGACATATCCTTGCCCATTGTGAGGTAAAACTTCGTGTATGATTGATAATGTTAAAGTCTCCATGCCCAGTTGACTGGATTATTACAGACTATGTTCATTAGCCTGTTTTTTATCATATTTGCACTAGACCCTCATGCTAGAAATCTTACTTGTTTCCGTCTGTGATTCTGCAAGATTCCTCTGTCAAGATTATGTTTAAGTTAACCTTAGATCATATTATATCCTGAAACTCTATTTGGGGTTGTCTGTTGGTTTGTGATGTTCCATCCTGTCTTCTGAACTTCTAGCATCTTATGTGTATAACTCTGTGTGATCTCATCTACCTGCTCTGGTTTAAACTACTGTTAGTTGCAGTCCTAAGAATTAAGTGTGTGGACTTCGAGTGGTTTGATTAATTTATGAACAACTTGTTACTTATGTGGTTAAGTCTGGCATTGCTGGGTAAGTTGATTCCCCCTTTCAGACTTGGTATGGGTTTGGGTTCGATTCATGTAGCTGATACACTCTAATGTCCTGGGGTGTACCTATACTTGGGTTTACTATTTTTTGTGTGAAGAATGTGATCACTGAAGACCTTGAGGTTGTTGGGTTATTCCTCTTTGGGCCTGCTCTGATTATTGGGCCTGTACTCATTCAGCTTGTAATATTCGAACACGTACTCTTCATTTTAGGACTGTAATGATTTGTAAACAAATAATTGGGGCGTTAGTGGAACTGGAGAATGGGTGTGCTTTATTATTACATAAGGGGTAGAGAACATGCTTATAGGGTCTACGTGCTTTATTTGCTACCTTGTTTAACTTGCTCTACTTCTGCACGCTACTAGAAATCATGTCTATAAGAATCGCACACACCTCACCTAATTTGTCTAATACTCCCACACTATCTCAAACCTGTTAGTAATTGCTATACTTGATTTCCATATTATTACTATGCGTTTAGACAGCATGCCTATAGGATGTATAACACATGCTTTGTCAACCAAGAAACCATGCCTATAGGACTTCAAATAATCAATTGGTCTATTGCTTCTATTACTTTTAGGGTACTGCCCATCTAGATATCATGACTATAGGACCCTAATCTTTTAATCAACTACTTTTGTTGTTTTCATTACACTGCCCTGCCTAGATGACATGCCTATAGGAGTAAAGTGTTGTAAAATCAATTTCAGTTATCAACTACTAGAAATCCTGCATATAGGATGTCGTCACCTGCCTAAGAAGTATGTCTATAAAATCAGCACTGGTAATTCGGAATTCTGAGATCGTTTCATTGTCTTATTGCGCAAACAATTAGAAATCATGCCTATAGTACTTGCAACGCCTTTAATCTGCAAGTTCGTTAGTTTAAAGTTGCGATGCTGCCTATCCAACGCTGGAAATCAGAATCACATAGAAACTATGCCTATAGGACTCAATAGCTCTAATGCGTTTGAAATTGTCTACTGCCTAATTGCCCGCGTGCTTTAATTGTACTCATGTGTAGTCCTATATGTTTTTGAATGTGCGCTAGTTTTATCATTTTGAGCATCCTAAGTGAAGTCTAGAACCACCCAAATAGAGGTCCAAAGCCTCCTGGAACATAGGTATGGGATGGGTAGTGCACGCATAGGGTACGACTTAGAATTGAATTAGAACGCCTTTAGGTAAACAACTTTAACATAGTAATCGGGTAGCAGGAGATGATAGTCTGTGCCTGCTGAATAATATGAGCAACCCCTATCTCAAAGGAGTTGCGAAGTATTATTTATGTTGCACGGGGTGATCCTTTAAGCTAAAAAACTTAGGACCCCCCTTCTTTTCTTTATGTATTTGTTATTTACACTTAGTCATTTAACATAGATCAATGTAATTGTATCTTTGTAATCATTAAGATTTGTGCTGATTCTCACGTGTTCTAATAAGACTCTTCGGCTTCTAAATTTCCCTTTATTTATTTGATCACCTAGCCTAATTACGTAATCCACATAATTTAAAGTTCGGTCGGGACCCACAGTTTTGGACCTCGAAGAGTGCCTAACACCTTCTCTTTGAGGTAATTTGAGCCCTTACCCGATCTTTGATGACATAGACTAGTCAAACAGAGTTATTTGCAAATAGGTGCCCTAACGCACCTCAAAATCGTTAGGTGGCGACTCTTCTCTTTTAATACCCATTTAAGAGAGTTTTCACACGTCGAAACCCACTTTCCCGAGAAAACGGTGCGCGACAGCATGGCGACTCTGCTGGGGATATACTTAGGCTTTTACCATAATGAACTTGACTTATGTGGATTACTTTCTTTGTCTTAAACTGCTATTACATGCACATCCCTTCCCTTATTCTCCTTTATTTGCTATGACATGTATGATCTCTCTCCATCTCCTTCATCTTGTCTAAGACTGCTATATTATGATTCTCCCATCCCTATTTCCCTACCTGCTTCATTACGTTCTCGCACATTTTCATGTCTAAGACTGACTTCTCTCTTTTGTCTTTCTTTTCTTTTCTCCTCATGTTCATTTTACTATTCTATTTACTGCTTTTACGTACTTTTATCATGCAAATACTTGGCAACGTGTTATTATTTTTGCATAAAGCATGCTCCGCATCATACTCCACTCGTGCCAATTATCAACATAGTGGCGCTTGATGAGTGTCTGCGCTTTCCTGAAATCACCCTTTTAAATCGGAAAGGCTTATTTGCGGTAGACTAGTCGATCAGCGGTGCAGTCGACGGTCCCGTGCCTTTTGTCACGACCCAATTTTCCCTCTGTTGGGTATCGTGATGGCACCTAGTCTTAGGGACTAGGTAAGCCTAACAATAATTAAAACAAAAACATTATTTAAATAGAATCTCATAAAAATTCCCAAAACCAGTGGTACAAGTCATAAGCTCTACAAAGTGTTTGCTAGAAAACTTCTAAATACAATTGTCCAGAATTAAGGATAAACAGTGCAAAACAGAAACTGGAAGGTGACTCCGAAGCCTGCGAACACAGCAGCAGGTTTACCTTGAGTCTCCACAGCAACAGTCCACACAGCTAGCTAGCGAACAAATACCTGGATCTGCACAAAACAAATGTGCAGAAGAGTAGCATGAGCACACCACAGCGGTGCCCAGTAAGTATCAAGACTAACCTCGGTGGAGTAGTGACGAGGAACAGTCAAGACACCCACTGGTCTAATAAACTGGACAGATATAAGCACATGAATAACAGAAGTATGATGTATACATAAAGACTATGCAATATGGCTCACAATACAGTAATGGCATTAAAGCAAGAAAACAACAAGTATCAGCGGAATATCATGGAAATGACACAGACAAAGTAAATGGAACACAACCTAAATCCGGAATCACGAATACAGCAAGGACAAGTAATAACTCAGTAATTACAACCGCTTTTACATCAGGTTTTAGTCAACAACTCCACGAGGTACCAAACCTCGGACAATTCACAACTCACGGGTCTCAATACCTGAACCCTAACACTTGGCATCCTATGCCCTCATAACACCTCATGACCACACTGACGACTCACGTGCCAATAGAGCCATTCTCACATAGAAGACAAGTAAACAAGGGTGAGCATCTATGCTCAACAATATCAAGAACACTTCTTATCCGATAAGAGTGCTTAACTACGTGTATGCTTGTGCAAGTGTCCTACCATAGTCCATATCAGCAAATAAGCATAAGGAAAAAGAACGGACAGCACGTAGAATATTTTCTCACAGCTTTCACAAGATAAAGCTCACACAGGTATGTATACCACTTCACAAATATCAACAACAAGAATGCCCCCAGGCCACAAATCATCACAAATCAATCCCTGACACAGCCCACCTTGTCTCGCCACGTGTGCAATAGTAACATAAATGCTCGCCTTGTCTCGCCACACGTGCATAATAATATTCTCATCTTGTCTCGCGACATGCGCAACCCACATATATATATATATATATATCCCACCTTGTCATGCCGCATGTTCAAATATCAATAGTAACAACAGCACGGCAGAAACTGCGTGCAACCCCATAACAACAACCGCACGGCAGAAACCTTGTGCATCACAATAATAACAACCGCACGGCAGAAACCTCGTGCATCACCACAACAAATACAACAACAACAATGGCAATAATACAAAGTACGACAAGTAAATCAACTCAAGAACTTTTACATCACAGGAAAATGTGGGACCAAATCACAAGGAACAACCACAGTAAAGAATGATAGGCGTAAAGAGAACAACTCAACAAAGGGAAACTAAGGTGTATCAACGATCCCACAATATACATTTCAACAACAGGGAAACTAACACGAGTCAAATAATTCCAAATAAAACAAGTCGACTAAGATATAGGATATCTAAAACTTCTTTTAAGGTTGAGGAATTTCTAAGGATTTTCAACAATTTAATTAAGGATAAGCAGCGGAAAGATAATCATAACCTCAATTTCATACTGAACAAATTATAAGATGATACAATAATAATTTCAAATAAGGATAAGCAGTTATGAAAAGATAGCATGACAATAAGGGAGGTAAAATCTTCAGTTAAGTCAAATAAGAGTCAAATAGGCAATAAGAGCGAATCCTG
>NW_027174874.1:0-39556 GCF_000390325.3 Nicotiana tomentosiformis
CTTTAAAGGCAATATTGTGTTGATGACGGTGGTTCATGCCACTTAGGTTTCAAGGATGAAAGGTTGGAACATGGGCAATCATTTCCTGGAGATGGTAATGGTAATTTTTCTGTTGGCAGGCAGAATTGGAATATGAAATTTATGGATGCTACCTCTGCTGCTCAAGCAGCGGCTGAGTTTGCAGAATATGCAAGCCTAGATGCCAGAGCTGTTGTAGAACTTTCAAGGCAATATTGTGTTGATGATAGTGGTTCATGCCACTTAGTTTTCAAGGATGAAAGGTTGGAAGATTGGCAATCATTTCCTAGAGATGGTAATGGTAATTTTTCTGTTGGCAGGCAGAATTGGAACATGAAATTTATGGATGCTACCTCTGCTGCTCAAGCAGCGGCTGAGATTGCAGAACATGCAAGCTTAGCTGCCAGAGCTGTTGTAGAACTTTCAAGGCAATATTTTGTTGATGATAGTTGTTCATGCCACTTAGGTTTCAAGGATGAAAGGTTGGAACATAGGCAATCATTTCCTAGAGATGGTAATGGTAATGTTTCTATTGGCAAGCAGAATTGGAACATGAAATTTAAGGATGCTACCTCTGCTGCTCAAGCAGCGGCTGAGTTTGCAGAACATGCAAGCCTAACTGCCAGAGCTGTTGTAGAACTTTCAAGGCAATATTGTGTTGATGATAGTGGTTCATGACACTTAGGTTTCAAGGATGAAAGGTTGGAACATGGGCAATCATTTCCTGGAGATGGTAATGGTAATTTTTCTGTTGGCAGGCAGAATTGGAATATGAAATTTATGGATGCTACCTCTGCTGCTCAAGCAGCGGCTTAGTTTGCAGAATATGCAAGCCTAGATGCTAGAGCTGTTGTAGAACTTTCAAGGCAATATTGTGTTGATTATGGTGGTTCATGCCACTTAGGTTTCAAGGATGAAAGGTTGGAACATGGGCAATCATTTCCTGGAGATGGTAATGGTAATTTTTCTGTTGGCAGGCAGAATTAGAACATGAAATTTATGGATGCTACCTCTGCTGCTCAAGAAGCGGCTGAGTTTGCAGAATATGCAAGCCTAGATGCCAGAGCTGTTGTAGAACTTTCAAGGCAATATTGTGTTGATGATGGTGGTTCATGCCTCTTAGGTTTCAAGGATGAAAGGTTGGAACATAGGCAATCATTTCCTGGAGATGGTAATGGTAATTGTTCTGTTGGCAGGCAGAATTGGAACATGAAATTTATGGATGCTACCTCTGCTGCTCAAGCAGTGGCTGAGTTTGCAAAATATGCAAGCCTAGCTGCCACAGCTGTTGTAGAACTTTAAAGGCAATATTGTGTTGATGGTGGTGGTTCATGCCACTTAGGTTTCAAGGATGAAAGGTTGGAATAAGGGCAATGATTTCCTTGAGAAGGTAATGGTAATTTTTCTGTTGGCAGGCAGAATTGGAACATGAAATTTAGAGATGCTACCTCTGCTGCTCAAGCAGCGGCTGAGTTTGCAGAACATGCAAGCCTAGCTGCCATAGCTGTTGTAGAAATTTAAAGGCAATATTTTGTTGATGATGGTGGTTCATGCCACTTATGTTTCAAGGATGAAAGGTTAGAACATGGGCAATCATTTCCTAGAGATGGTAATGGTAATTTTTCTGTTGGCAGGCAGAATTGGAACATGAAATTTAAGGATGCTACCTCTGCTGCTCAAGCAGCGGCTGAGTTTGCAGAACATGCAAGCCTAGCTGCCGAAGCTGTTGTAGAACTTTAAAGGCAATATTGTGTTGATGACAGTGGTTCATGCCACTTAGGTTTCAAGGATGAAAGGTTGGAACATGGGCAATCATTTCCTGGAGATGGTAATGGTAATTTTTCTGTTGGCAGGCAGAATTGGAATATGAAATTTATGGATGCTACCTCTGCTGCTCAAGCAGCGGCTGAGTTTGCAGAATATGCAAGCCTAGATGCCAGAGCTGTTGTAGAACTTTCAAGGCAATATTGTGTTGATGATAGTGGTTCATGCCACTTAGTTTTCAAGGATGAAAGGTTGGAACATTGGCAATCATTTCCTAGAGATGGTAATGGTAATTTTTCTGTTGGCAGGCAGAATTGGAACATGAAATTTATGGATGCTACCTCTGCTGCTCAAGCAGCGGCTGAGATTGCAGAACATGCAAGCTTAGCTGCCAGAGCTGTTGTAGAACTTTCAAGGCAATATTTTGTTGATGATAGTGGTTCATGCCACTTAGGTTTCAAGGATGAAAGGTTGGAACATGGGCAATCATTTCCTAGAGATGGTAATGGTAATGTTTCTATTGGCAGGCAGAATTGGAACATGAAATTTAAGGATGCTACCTCTGCTGCTCAAGCAGCGGCTGAGTTTGCAGAACATGCAAGCCTAACTGCCAGAGCTGTTGTAGAACTTTCAAGGCAATATTGTGTTGATGATAGTAGTTCATGCCACTTAGTTTTCAAGGATGAAAGGTTGGAACATTGGCAATCATTTCCTAGAGATGGTAATGGTAATTTTTCTGTTGGCAGGCAGAATTGGAACATGATATTTATGGATGCTACCTCTACTGTTCAAGCAGCGGCTGAGTTTGCAGAATATGCAAGCCTAGCTACCAGAGCTGTTGTAGAACTTTAAAGGCAATATTGTGTTGATTATGGTGGTTCATGCCACTTAGGTTTCAAGGATGAAAGGTTGGAACATGGGCAATCATTTCCTGGAGATGGTAATGGTAATTTTTCTGTTGGCAGGCAGAATTAGAACATGAAATTTATGGATGCTACCTCTGCTGCTCAAGAAGCGGCTGAGTTTGCAGAATATGCAAGCCTAGCTGCCACAGCTGTTGTAGAACTTTAAAGGCAATATTGTGTTGATAATGGTGATTTATGCCACTTAGGTTTCAAGGATGAAAGGTTGGAACAAGGGCAATGATTTCCTTGAGAAGGTAATGGTAATTGTTCTGTTGGCAGGCAGAATTGGAACATTAAATTTAGAGATGCTAACTCTGCTGCTCAAGCAGCGGCTGAGTTTGCAGAACATGCAAGCCTAGCTGCCATAGCTGTTGTAGAACTTTCAAGGCAATATTTTGTTGATGATGGTGGTTCATGCCACTTATGTTTCAAGGATGAAAGGTTGGAACATGGGCAATCATTTCCTAGAGATGGTAATGGTAATTTTTCTGTTGGCAGGCAGAATTGGAACATGAAATTTAAGGATGCTACCTCTGCTGCTCAAGCAGCGGCTGAGTTTGCAGAACATGCAAGCCTAGCTACCGAAGCTGTTGTAGAACTTTAAAGGCAATATTGTGTTGATGACGGTGGTTCATGCCACTTAGGTTTCAAGGATGAAAGGTTGGAACATGGGCAATCATTTCGTGGAGATGGTAATGGTAATTTTTCGGTTTGCAGGCAGAATTGGAATATGAAATTTATGGATGCTACCTCTGCTGCTCAAGCAGCGGCTGAGTTTGCAGAATATGCAAGCCTAGATGCCAGAGCTGTTGTAGAACTTTCAAGGCAATATTGTGTTGATGATGGTGGTTCATGCCACTTAGGTTTCAAGGATGAAAGGTTGGAACATGGGCAACCATTTCCTGGAGATGGTAATGGTAATTTTTCTGTTGGCAGGCAGAATTGGATCATGAAATTTATGGATGCTACCTCTGCTACTCAAGCAGCGGCTGAGTTTGCAGAATATGCAAGCCTAGCGGCCAGAGCTGTAGTATAACTTTAAAGGTAATATTATGTTGATGGTGGAGGATCATGCCACTTAGGTTTCAAGGATGAAAGGTTGGAACAAGGGCAATCATTTCCTTGAGAAGTTAATGGTAATTTTTCTGTTGGCAGACAGAATTGGAACATGAAATTTAGGGATGCTACCTCTGCTGCTCAAGCAGCGGCTGAGTTTGCAGAACATGCAAGCCTAGCTGCCATAGCTGTAGTAGAACTTTAAAGGCTAAATTGTGTTGATGATGGTGGTTCATGCCACTTAGGTTTCAAGAATGAAAGGTTGGAACATGGGCAATCATTTTCTAGAGATGGTAATGGTAATTTTTCTGTTGGCAAGTGAAATTGGAACATGAAATTTAAGGATGCTACCTCTGCTGCTCATGCAGCGGCTGAGTTTGCATAACATGCAAGCCTAGATGCCAGAGCTGTTGTAGAACTTTCAAGGCAATATTGTGTTGATGATGGTGGTTCATGCCACTTAGGTTTCAAGGATGAAAGGTTTGAACATGGGCAATCATTTCCTAGAGATGTTAATGGTAATTTTTCTGTTGGCAGGCAGAATTGGAACATGAAATTTAAGAATGCTACCTCTGCAGCTCAAGCAGTGGCTGAGTTTGCAGAACATGCAAGCTTAGCTGCCAGAGCTGTTGTAGAACTTTCAAGGCAATATTTTGTTGATGATGGTGGTTCATGCCACTTAGGTTTCAAGGATGTAATGTTGGAACATGGGCAATCATTTCCTAGAGATGGTAATGGTAATTTTTCTGTTGGCAGGCGAAATTGGAACATGAAATTTAAGGATGCTACCTCTGCTGCTCAAGCAGCGTTTGAATTTGCATAACATTCAAGCCTAGCTGCCATAGCTGTTGTAGAAATTTAAAGGCAATATTTTGTTGATGATGGTGGTTCATGCCACTTAGGTTTCAAGGATGAAAGGTTGGAATATGGGCAATCATTTCCTAAAGATGGTAATGGTAATTTTTCTGTTGGCAGGCAGAATTGGAACATGAAATTTAAGGATGCTACCTCTGCTGCTCAAGCAGCGGCTGAGTTTGCAGAACATGCAAGCCTAGCTACCGAAGCTGTTGTAGAACTTTAAAGGCAATATTGTGTTGATGACGGTGGTTCATGCCACTTAGGTTTCAAGGATGAAAGGTTGGAACATGGGCAATCATTTCGTGGAGATGGTAATGGTAATTTTTCTGTTTGCAGGCAGAATTGGAATATGAAATTTATGGATGCTACCTCTGCTGCTCAAGCAGCGGCTGAGTTTGCAGAATATGCAAGCCTAGATGCCAGAGCTGTTGTAGAACTTTCAAGGCAATATTGTGTTGATGATGGTGGTTCATGCCACTTAGGTTTCAAGGATGAAAGGTTGGAACATGGGCAACCATTTCCTGGAGATGGTAATGGTAATTTTTCTGTTGGCAGGCAGAATTGGATCATGAAATTTATGGATGCTACCTCTGCTACTCAAGCAGCGGCTGAGTTTGCAGAATATGCAAGCCTAGCTGCCAGAGCTGTTGTAGAACTTTAAAGGTAATATTATGTTGATGGTGGCAGGATCATGCCACTTAGGTTTCAAGGATGAAAGGTTGGAACAAGGGCAATCATTTCCTTGAGAAGTTAATGGTAATTTTTCTGTTGGCAGACAGAATTGGAACATGAAATTTAGGGATGCTACCTCTGCTGCTCAAGCAGCGGCTGAGTTTGCAGAACATGCAAGCCTAGCTGCCATAGCTGTAGTAGAACTTTAAAGGCAAAATTGTGTTGATGATGGTGGTTCATGCCACTTAGGTTTCAAGAATGAAAGGTTGGAACATGGGCAATCATTTTCTAGAGATGGTAATGGTAATTTTTCTGTTGGCAAGTGAAATTGGAACATGAAATTTAAGGATGCTACCTCTGCTGCTCATGCAGCGGCTGAGTTTGCATAACATGCAAGCCTAGATGCCAGAGCTGTTGTAGAACTTTCAAGGCAATATTGTGTTGATGATGGTGGTTCATGCCACTTAGGTTTCAAGGATGAAATGTTTGAACATGGGCAATCATTTCCTAGAGATGTTAATGGTAATTTTTCTGTTGGCAGGCAGAATTGGAACATGAAATTTAAGAATGCTACCTCTGCAGCTCAAGCAGTGGCTGAGTTTGCAGAACATGCAAGCTTAGCTGCCAGAGCTGTTGTAGAACTTTCAAGGCAATATTTTGTTGATGATGGTGGTTCATGCCACTTAGGTTTCAAGGATGAAATGTTGGAACATGGGCAATCATTTCCTAGAGATGGTAATGGTAATTTTTCTGTTGGCAGGCGAAATTGGAACATGAAATTTAAGGATGCTACCTCTGCTGCTCAAGCAGCGTTTGAATTTGCATAACATTCAAGCCTAGCTGCCAGAGTTGTTGTAGAACTTTCAAGGCAATATTGAGTTGATGATGGTGGTTCATGCCACTTAGGTTTCAAGGATGAAAGGTTGGAACATGGGCAATCATTTCCTAGAGATGGTAATGGTAATTTTTCTGTTGGCAGGCAAAATTGGAACATGAAATTTAAGGATGCTACCTCTGCTGCTCAAGCAGCGGCTAAATTTGCATAACATTCAAGCCTAGCTGCCAGAGTTGTTGTAGAACTTTCAAGGCAATATTGAGTTGATGATGGTGGTTCATGCCACTTAGGTTTCAAGGATGAAAGGTTGGAACATGGGAAATCATTTCCTGGAGATGGTAATGGTAATTTTTCTGTTGGCAGGCGAAATTGGAACATAAAATTTAAGGATGCTACCTCTGTTGCTCAAGCAGCGGCTGAGTTTGCATAACATGCAAGCCTAGATGCCAGAGCTGTTGTAGAACTTTCAAGGCAATATTGTGTTGATGATGGTGGTTCATGCCACTTAGGTTTCAAGGATGAAATGTTTGAACATGGGCAATCATTTCCTAGAGATGTTAATGGTAATTTTTCTGTTGGCAGGCAGAATTGGAACATGAAATTTAAGAATGCTACCTCTGTAGCTCAAGCAGAGGCTGAGTTTGCAGAACATGCAAGCTTAGCTGCGAGAGCTGTTGTAGAACTTTCAAGGCAATATTTTGTTGATGATGGTGGTTCATGCCACTTAGGTGTCAAGGATGAAATGTTGGAACATGGGCAATCATTTCCTAGAGATGGTAATGGTAATTTTTCTGTTGGCAGGCAGAATTAGAACATGAAATTTATGGATGCTACCTCTGCTGCTCAAGCAGCGGCTGAGTTTGCAGAATATGCAAGCCTAGATGCCAGAGCTGTTGTAGAACTTTCAAGGCAATATTGTGTTGATGATGGTGGTTCATGCCACTTAGGTTTCAAGGATGAAAGGTTGGAACATGGGCAATCATTTCCTGGAGATGGTAATGGTAATTGTTCTGTTGGCAGGCAGAATTGGAACATGAAATTTATGGATGCTACCTCTGCTGCTCAAGCAGTGGCTGAGTTTGCAAAATATGCAAGCCTAGCTGCCACAGCTGTTGTAGAACTTTAAAGGCAATATTGTGTTGATGGTGGTGGTTCATGCCACTTAGGTTTCAAGGATGAAAGGTTGGAACAAGGGCAATGATTTCCTTGAGAAGGTAATGGTAATTTTTCTGTTGGCAGGCAGAATTGGAACATGAAATTTAGAGATGCTAACTCTGCTGCTCAAGCAGCGGCTGAGTTTGCAGAACATGCAAGCCTAGCTGCCATAGCGGTTGTAGAAATTTAAAGGCAATATTTTGTTGATGATGGTGGTTCATGCCACTTAGGTTTCAAGGATGAAAGGTTGGAATATGGGCAATCATTTCCTAGAGATGGTAATGGTAATTTTTCTGTTGGCAGGCAGAATTGGAACATGAAATTTAAGGATGCTACCTCTGCTGCTCAAGCAGCGGCTGAGTTTGCAGAACATGCAAGCCTAGCTACCGAAGCTGTTGTAGAACTTTAAAGGCAATATTGTGTTGATGACGGTGGTTCATGCCACTTAGGTTTCAAGGATGAAAAGTTGGAACATGGGCAATCATTTCGTGGAGATGGTAATGGTAATTTTTCTGTTTGCAGGCAGAATTGGAATATGAAATTTATGGATGCTACCTCTGCTGCTCAAGCAGCGGCTGAGTTTGCAGAATATGCAAGCCTAGATGCCAGAGCTGTTGTAGAACTTTCAAGGCAATATTGTGTTGATGATGGTGGTTCATGCCACTTAGGTTTCAAGGATGAAAGGTTGGAACATGGGCAACCATTTCCTGGAGATGGTAATGGTAATTTTTCTGTTGGCAGGCAGAATTGGATCATGAAATTTATGGATGCTACCTCTGCTACTCAAGCAGCGGCTGAGTTTGCAGAATATGCAAGCCTAGCTGCCAGAGCTGTTGTAGAACTTTAAAGGTAATATTATGTTGATGGTGGAGGATCATGCCACTTAGGTTACAAGGATGAAAGGTTGGAACATAGGCATTCATTTCCTTGAGAAGTTAATGGTGATTTTTCTGTTGGCAGACAGAATTGGAACATGAAATTTAGGGATGCTACCTCTGCTGCTCAAGCAGCGGCTGAGTTTGCAGAACATGCAAGCCTAGCTGCCATAGCTGTAGTAGAACTTTAAAGGCAAAATTGTGTTGATGATGGTGGTTCATGCCACTTAGGTTTCAAGAATGAAAGGTTGGAACATGGGCAATCATTTTCTAGAGATGGTAATGGTAATTTTTCTGTTGGCAAGTGAAATTGGAACATGAAATTTAAGGATGCTACCTCTGCTGCTCATGCAACGGCTAAGTTTGCATAACATGCAAGCCTATATGCCAGAGCTGTTGTAGAACTTTTAAGGCAATATTGTGTTGATGTTGGTGGTTCATGCCACTTAGGTTTCAAGGATGAAATGTTTGAACATGGGCAATCATTTCCTAGAGATGTTAATGGTAATTTTTCTGTTGGCAGGCAGAATTGGAAAATGAAATTTAAGAATGCTACCTCTGCAGCACAAGCAGTGGCTGAGTTTGCAGAACATGCAAGCTTAGCTGCCAGAGCTGTTGTAGAACTTTCAAGGCAATATTTTGTTGATGATGGTGGTTCATGCCACTTAGGTTTCAAGGATGTAATGTTGGAACATGGGCAATCATTTCCTAGAGATGGTAATGGTAATTTTTCTGTTGGCAGGCGAAATTGGAACATGAAATTTAAGGATGCTACCTCTGCTGCTCAAGCAGCGTTTGAATTTGCATAACATTCAAGCCTAGCTGCCAGAGTTGTTGTAGAACTTTCAAGGCAATATTTTGTTGATGATGGTGGTTCATGCCACTTAGGTGTCAAGGATGAAATGTTGGAACATGGGCAATCATTTCCTAGAGATGGTAATGGTAATTTTTCTGTTGGCAGGCGAAATTGGAACATGAAATTTAAGGATGCTACCTCTGCTGCTCAAGCAGCGGCTAAATTTGCATAACCTTCAAGCCTAGCTGCCAGAGTTATTGTAGAACTTTCAAGTCAATATTGCGTTGATGATGGTGGTTCATGCCACTTAGGTTTCAAGGATGAAAGGTTGGAACATGGGTAATCATTTCCTAGAGATTGTAATGGTAATTTTCCTGTTGGCAGGCGAAATTGGAACATGAAATTTAAGGATGCTACCTCTGCTGCTCAAGAAGCGGCTAAGTTTGCATAACATGGAAGCCTTGATGCCAGAGCTGTTGTAGAAATTTCAAGGCAATATTGTGTTGATGATGGTGGTTCATGCCACTTAGGTTTCAAGGATGAAAGGTTTAAACATGGGCAATAATTTCCTAGAGATGTTAATGGTAATTCTTCTGTTGGCAGGAAGAATTGGAACATGAAATTTAAGAATGCTACCTCTGCTGCTCAAGGAGCGGCTGAGTTTGCAGAACATGCAAGCTTAGCTGCCAGAGCTGTTGTAGAACTTTCAAGGCAATATTTTGTTGATGTTAGTGGTTCATGCCACTTAGATTTCAAGGATGAAAGGTTGGAACATGGGCAATCATTTCCTAGAGATGGTAATGGTAATTTTTCTGTTGGCAGACAAAATTGGAACATGAAATTTAAGGTTGCTACCTCTGCTGCTCAAGCAGCGGCTAAATTTGCATAACATTCAAGCCTAGCTGCTAGAGGTGTTGTAGAACTTTCAAGGAAATATTGAGTTGATGATGGTGGTTCATGCCACTTAGGTTTCAAGGATGAAAGGTTGGAACATGGGCAATCATTTCCTAGAGATGGTAATGGTAATTTTTCTGTTGGCAGGCGAAATTGGAACATGAAATTTAAGGATGCTACCTCTGCTGCTCAAGCAGCGGCTGAATTTGCATAACATTCAAGCCTAGCTGCCAGAGTTGTTGTAGAACTTTCATTGCAATATTGAGTTGATGATGGTGGTTCATGCCACTTAGGTTTCAAGTATGAAAGGTTTGAACATGGGCAATCATTTCCTAGAGATGTGAATGGTAATTTTTCTGTTTGCAGGCAGAATTGGAACATGAAATTTAAGAATGCTACCTCAGCTGCTCAAGCAGCGGTTGAGATTGCAGAACATGCAAGCTTAGCTATCAGAGCTGTTGTAGAACTTTCAAGGCAATATTTTGTTGATGTTGGTGGTTCATGCCACTTAGGTTTCAAGGATGAAAGGTTGGAACATGGGCAATCATTTCCTAGAGATGGTAATGGTAATTTTTCTGTTGGCAGACGAAATTGGAACATGAAATTTAAGGATGCTACCTCTGCTGCTCAAGCAGTGGCTAAATTTGCATAACATTCAAGCCTAGCTGCCATAGGTGTTGTAGAACTTTCAAGGCAATATTGAGTTGATGATGGTGGTTCATGCCACTTAGGTTTCAAGGATGAAAGGTTGGAACATAGGCAATCATTTCCTAGAGATGGTAATGGTAATTTTTCTGTTGGCAGGCAGAATTGGAACATGAAATTTAAGGATGCTACCTCTACTGCTCAAGCAGCGGCTGAGTTTGCAGAATATGCAAGCCTAGATGCCAGAGCTATTGTAGAACTTTCAAGGAAATATTGTGTTGATGATAGTGGTTAATGTCACTTAGGTTTTAAGGATGAAAGGTTGGAACATGGGCAATCATTTCCTGGAGATGGTAATGGTAATTTTTCTGTTGGCAGGCAGAATTGGAACATGAAATTTATGGATGCTACCTCTGCTGCTCAAGCAGCGGCTGAGATTGCAGAACATGCAAGCTTAGCTGCCAGAGCTGTTGTAGAACTTTCAAGGCAATATTTTGTTGATGATAGTTGTTCATGCCACTTAGGTTTCAAGGATGAAAGGTTGGAACATAGGCAATCATTTCCTAGAGATGGTCATGGTAATGTTTCTATTGGCAAGCAGAATTGGAACATGAAATTTAAGGATGCTACCTCTGCTGCTCAAGCAGCGGCTGAATTTGCATAACATTCAAGCCTAGGTGCCAGAGTTATTGTAGAACTTTCAAGGCAATATTGAGTTGATGATGGTGGTTCATGCCACTTAGGTTTCAAGGATGAGAGGTTTGAACATGGGCAATCATTTCCTAGAGATGTGAATGGTAATTTTTCTGTTTGCAGGCAGAATTTGAACATGAAATTTAAGAATGCTACCTCTGCTGCTCAAGCAGCGGCTGAGATTACAGAACATGCAAGCTTAGCTACAGAGCTGTTGTAGAACTTTCAAGGCAATATTTTGTTGATGATGGTGGTTCATACCAGTTAGGTTTCAAGGATGAAAGGTTGGAACATGGGCAATCATTTCCTAGAGATGGTAATGGTAATTTTTCTGTTGGCAGACGAAATTGGAACATGAAATTTAAGGATGCTACCTCTGCTGCTCAAGCAGTGGCTAAATTTGCATAACATTCAAGCCTAGCTGCCATAGGTGTTGTAGAACTTTCAAGGCAATATTGAGTTGATGATGGTGGTTCATGCCACTTAGGTTTCAAGGATGAAAGGTTGGAACATAGGCAATCATTTCCTAGAGATGGTAATGGTAATTTTTCTGTTGGCAGGCAGAATTGGAACATGAAATTTAAGGATGCTACCTCTACTGCTCAAGCAGCGGCTGAGTTTGCAGAATATGCAAGCCTAGATGCCAGAGCTATTGTAGAACTTTCAAGGAAATATTGTGTTGATGATGGTGGTTAATGTCACTTAGGTTTTAAGGATGAAAGGTTGGAACAAGGGCAATCATTTCCTTGAGAAGGTAATGGTAATTTTTCTGTTGGCAGGCAGAATTGGAACATGAAATTTAGGGATGCTACCTCTGCTGCTCAAGCAGCAGCTGTGTTTGCAGAACATGCAAGCATAGCTGCCATAGCTGTTGTAGAACTTTAAAGGCAATATTGTGTTGATGATGGTGGTTCATGCCACTTAGGTTTCAAGGATGAAAGGTTAGAACATGGGAAATCATTTCCTAGAGATGGTAATGGTAATTTTTCTGTTGGCAGGCGAAATTGGAACATGAAATTTAAGGATGCTACCTCTGCTGCTCAAGCAGCGACTGAATTTGCATAACATTCAAGCCTAGGTGCCAGAGTTATTGTAGAACTTTCAAGGCAATATTGAGTTGATGATGGTGGTTCATGCCACTTAGGTTTCAAGGATGAGAGGTTTGAACATGGGCAATCATTTCCTAGAGATGTGAATGGTAATTTTTCTGTTTGCAGGCAGAATTTGAACATGAAATTTAAGAATGCTACCTCTGCTGCTCAAGCAGCGGCTGAGATTACAGAACATGCAAGCTTAGCTACAGAGCTGTTGTAGAACTTTCAAGGCAATATTTTGTTGATGATGGTGGTTCATGCCAGTTAGGTTTCAAGGATGAAAGGTTGGAACATGGGCAATCATTTCCTAGTGATGGTAATGGTAATTTTTCTGTTGGCAGGCAGAATTGGAATATGAAATTTAATGACGCTACCTCTGCTACTCAAGCAGCGGCTGAGTTTGCAGAACATGTAAGCATAACTGCCAGAGCTGTAGTAGAACTTTCAAGGCAATATTGTATTGATGATAGTGGTTCAGGCCACTTAGTTTTCAATGATGAAAGGTTGGAACATTGGCAATCATTTCCTAGAGATTGTAATGGTAATTGTTCTATTGGCAGGCAGAATTGGAACATGAAATTTATGGATGCTACCTCTGCTGCTCAAGCAGCGGCTGATTTTGCAAAATATGCAAGCCTAGATACCAGAGCTGTTGTAGAACTTTCAAGGCAATATTGTGTTGATGATGGTGGTTCATGCCACTTAGGTTTTAAGGATGAAAGGTTGGAACATGGGCAATCATTTCCTGGAGATGGTAATGGTAATATTTCTGTTGGCAGGCAGAATTGGAACATGAAATTTATGGATGCTACCTCTGCTGCTCAATCAGCGGCTGAGTTTGCAGAATATGCAAGCCTAGCTGCCAGAGCTGTTGTAGAACTTTAAAGGCGATATTGTGTTGATGGTGGTGGTTCATGCCACTTAGGTTTCAAGGATGAAAGGTTGGAACAAGGGCAATCATATCCTTGAGAAGGTAATGGTAATTTTTCTGTTGGCAGGCAGAATTAGAACATGAAATTTAGGGATTCTACCTCTGCTGCTCAAGCAGCGACTGAGTTTGCAGAGCATGCAAGCCTAGTTGCCATAGCTGTTGTAAAACTTTAAAGGCAATATTGTGTTGATGATGGTGGTTCATGCCACTTAGGTTTCAAGGATGAAATTTTGGAACATGGGCAATCATTTCCTAGAGATGGTAATGGTAATTTTTCTGTTGGCAGGCGAAATTGGAACATGAAATTTAAGGATGCTACCTCTGCTGCTCAAGGAGTGGCTGAGTTTGCACAACATGCAAGCTTAGCTGCCAGAGCTGTTGTAGAACTTTCAAGGCAATATTTTGTTGTTGGTGGTGGATCATGCCACTTAGGTTTCAAGGATGAAAGGTTGGAACATGGGCAATAATTTCCTAGAGATGGTAATGGTAATTTTTCTTTTGGCAGGCGAAATTGGAACATGAAATTTAAGGATGCTACCTCTGCTTCTCAAGCAGCGTCTGAATTTGCATAACATTCAAGCCTAGCTGCCAGAGTTGTTGTAGAACTTTCAAGGCAATATTGAGTTGATGATGGTGGTTCATGCCACTTCATTTCCTAGAGATGTGAATGGTAATTTTTCTGTTTGCAGGCAGAATTGGAACATGAAATTTAAGAATGCTACCTCTGCTGCTCAAGCAGCGGCTGATATTGCAGAACATGCAAGCGTAGATGCCAGAGCTGCTGTAGAACTTTCAAGGCAATATTTTGTTGATGATGGTGGTTCATGCCACTTAGGTTTCATGGATGAAAGGTTGGAACATGGGCAATCATTTCCTAGAGATGGTAATGGTAATTTTTCTGTTGGCAGGCAGAATTGGAACATGAAATTTAAGGATGCTACCTCTGCCGCTCAAGCAGCGGCTGAGTTTATAGAATACGCAAGCCTAGATGCCAGAGCTGTTGTAGAACTTTCAAGGCAATATTGTGTTGATGATGGTGGTTCATGCCACTTAGGTTTCAAGGATGAAAGGTTGAAACATTGGCAAGCATTTCCTAGAGATGGTAATGGTAATTATTCTATTGGCAGGCAGAATTGGAACATGAAATTTAAGGATACTACCTCTGTTGCTCAAGTAGCGACTGAGTTTGCAGAACATGCAAGCCTTGCTGCTAGAGCTGTTGTAGAACTTTCAAGGCAATATTGTGTTGATGATGGTGGTTCATGCCACTTAGGTTTCAAGGATGAAAGGTTGGAACATAGGCAATCATTTCCTGGAGATGGTAATGGTAATATTTCTGTTGGCAGGCAGAATTGGAACATGAAATTTATGGATGCTACCTCTGCTGCTCAAGCAGCGACTGAGTTTGCAGAACATGCAAGCCTTGCTGCTAGAGCTGTTGTAGAACTTTCAAGGCAATATTGTGTTGATGATGGTGGTTCATGCCACTTAGGTTTCAAGGATGAAAGGTTGGAACATAGGCAATCATTTCCTGGAGATGGTAATGGTAATATTTCTGTTGGCAGGCAGAATTGGAACATGAAATTTATGGATGCTACCTCTGCTGCTCAAGCAGCGGCTGAGTTTGCAGAATATGCAAGCCTAGCTGCTAGAGCTGTTGTAGAACTTTAAAGGCAATATTGTGTTGATGGTGGTGGTTCATGCCACTTAGGTTTCAAGGATGAAAGGTTTGAACATGGGCAATCATTTCCTAGAGATGTGAATGGTAATTTTTCTGTTTGCAGGCAGAATTGGAACATGAAATTTAAGAATGCTACCTCTGCTGCTCAAGCAGCGGCTGATATTGCAGAACATGCAATCTTAGCTACAGAACTGTTGTAGAACTTTCAAGGCAATATTTTGTTGATGATGGTGGTTCATGCCACTTAGGTTTCAAGGATGAAAGGTTGGAACATGGGCAATCATTTCCTAGTGATGGTAATGGTAATTGTTCTGTTGGCAGGCAGAATTGGAACATGAAATTTAATGATGCTACCTCTGCTGCTCAAGCAGCGGCTGAGTTTGCAGAACATGTAAGCCTAACTGCCAGAGCTGTTGTAGAACTTTCAAGGAAATATTGTATTGACGATAGTGGTTCATGCCACTTAGTTTTCAAGGATGAAAGGTTGGAACATTGGCAATCATTTCCTAGAGATTGTAATGGTAATTGTTCTGTTGGCAGGCAGAATTGGAACATGAAATTTATGGATGCTACCTCTGCTGCTCAAGCAGCGGCTGAGTTTGCAAAATATGCAAGCCTAGATGCCAGAGCTGTTGTAGAACTTTCAAGGCAATATTGTGTTGATGATGGTGGTTCATGCCACTTAGGTTTCAAGGATGAAAGGTTGGAACATAGGCAATCATTTCCTGGAGATGGTAATGGTAATATTTCTGTTGGCAGGCAGAATTGGAACATGAAATTTATGGATGCTACCTCTGTTGCTCAAGCAGCGGCTGAGTTTGCAGAATATGCAAGCCTAGCTGCTAGAGCTGTTGTAGAACTTTAAAGGCAATATTGTGTTGATGGTGGTGGTTCATGCCACTTAGGTTTCAAGGATGAAAGGTTGGAACAAGGGCAATCATATCCTTGAGAAGCTAATGGTAATTTTTCTATTGGCAGGCAGAATTGGAACATGAAATTTAGGGATGCTACCTCTGCTGCTCAAGTAGCGGCTGAGTTTGCAGAGCATGCAAGCCTAGCTGCCATAGCTGTTGTAGAACTTTAAAGGCAATATTGTGTTGATGATGGTGGTTCAAGCCACTTAGGTTTCAAGGATGAAAGATTGGAACATGGGCAATCATTTCCTAGAGATGGTAATGGTAATTTTTCTGTTGGCAGGCAAAATTGGAACATGAAATTTAAGGATGCTACCTCTGCTGCTCAAGCAGTGGCTGAGTTTGCAGAACATGCTAGCTTAGCTGCCAGAGCTGTTGTAGAACTTTCAAGGCAATATTTTGTTGATGATGGTGGTTCATGCCACTTAGGTTTCAAGGATGAAAGGTTTGAACATGGGCAATCATTTCCTAGAGATGTTAATGGTAATTTTTCTATTGGCAGGCAGAATTGGAACATGAAATTTAAGAATGCTACCTCTGCTGCTCAAGCAGCGGCTGAGTTTGCAGAACATACAAGCTTAGCTGCCAGAGCTATTGTAGAACTTTCAAGGCAATATTTTGTTGATGATGGTGGTTCATGCCACTTAGGTTTCAAGGATGAAAGGTTGGAACATGGACAATCATTTCCTAGAGATGGTAATGGTAATTTTTCTGTTGGCAGGTAAAATTGGAACATGAAATTTAAGGATGCTACCTCTGCTGCTCAAGCAGCGGCTGAGTTTGTAGAACATACAAGCCCAGCTGCCAGAGCTGTTGTAGAACTTTCAAGGCTATTTTGTGTTGATGATGGTGCTTCATGCCACTTAGGTTTCAAGGATGAAAGGTTGGAACATGGACAATCATTTCTTAGAGATGGTAATGGTAATTTTTCTGTTGGCAGGCGAAATTGGAACATAAAATTTAAGGGTGCTACCTCTGCTGCTCAAGCAGCGTTTGAATTTGCATAACATTCAAGCCTAGCTGCCAGAGTTGTTGTAGAACTTTCAAGGCAATATTGAGCTGATGATGGTGGTTCATGCCACTTAGGTTTCAAGGATGAAAGGTTTGAATATGCGCAATCATTTCCTAGAGATGTGAATGGTAATTTTTCTGTTTGCAGGTAGAATTGGAACATGAAATTTAAGAATGCTACCTCTGCTGCTCAAGCAGCGGCTGAGATTTCAGAACATGCAAGCTTAGCTGCCAGAGCTGTTGTAGAACTTTCAAGGCAATATTTTATTGATTATGGTGGTTCATGCCACTTAGGTTTCAAGGATGAAAGGTTGGAACATTGGCAATCATTTCCTAGAGATGGTAATGGTAATTTTTCTGTTGGGTGGCAGAATTGGAACATGAAATTTAAAGATGCTACCTCTGCTGCTCAAGCAGCGGCTGAGTTTGCAGTACATGCAAGCCTAACTGCCAGAGCTGTTATAGAATTTTCAAGGCAATATTATGTTGATGATAGTAGTTCATGCCACTTAGTTTTCAAGGATGAAAGGTTAGAACATTGACAATCATTTCCCGGAGATGGTAATGGTAATTTTTCTGTTGGCAGGTAGAATTGGAACATGAAATTTAAGGATGCTACCTCTACTACTCAAGCAGCAGCTGAGTTTGCAGAACATGCAAGCCTAGCTGCCAGAGCTGTTGTAGAACTTTAAAGGCAATATTGTGTTGATGGTGGTGGTTCATGCCACATAGGTTTCAAGGATGAAAGGTTGGAACAAGGGCAATCATTTCCTTGAGAAGGTAATGGTAATTTTTCTGTTGGCAGGCAGAATTGGAACATGAAATTTAGGGATGCTACCTCTGCTGCTCAAGCAACGGCTGAGTTTGCAGAACATGCAAGCCTAGCTGCTATAGCTGTTGTAGAACTTTAAAGGCAATATTGTGTTGATGATGGTGGTTCATGCCACTTAGGTTTCAAGGATGAAAGGTTGGAACAAGGGCAATCATTTCCTTTAAGAGGTAATGGTAATTTTTCTGTTGGCAGGCAGAATTGGAACATGAAATTTAGGGATGGTTCCTCTGCTGCTTAAGCAACGGCTGAGTTTGCAGAACATGCAAGCCTAGCTGCCATAGCTGTTGTAGAACTTTAAAGGCAATATTGTGTTGATGATGGTGGTTCATGCCACTTAGGTTTCAAGGATGAAAGGTTGGAACATGGGCAATCATTTCCTAGAGATGGTAATGGTAATTTTTCTGTTGGCAGGCGAAATTGGAACATTAAAATTAAGGATGCTACCTCTGCTGCTCAAGCAGCGGCTGAGTTTGCAGAATATGCAAGCCTAGATGCCAGAGCTGTTGTAGAACTTTCAAGGCAATATTGTGTTGATGATGGTGGTTCATGCCACTTAGGTTTCAAGGATGAAAGGTTGGAACATGGGCAATCATTTCTTAGAGATGGTAATGGTAATTTTTCTGTTGGCAGGCAGAATTGGAACATGAAATTTAAGGATGCTACCTCTACTGCTCAAGCAGCGGCTGAGTTTGCAGAATATGCAAGCCTAGATGCCAGAGCTGTTGTAGAACTTTCAAGGCAATATTGTGTTGATGATGGTGGTTCATGCCACTTAGGTTTCAAGGATGAAAGGTTGGAACATGGGCAATCATTTCTTAGAGATGGTAATGGTAATTTTTCTGTTGGCAGGCAGAATTGGAACATGAAATTTATGGATGCTACCTCTGCTGCTCAAGCAACGGCTGAGTTTGCAGAATATGCAAGTCTAGATGCCAGAGCTGTTGTAGAACTTTCAAGGCAATATTATGTTGATGATGGTGGTTCATGCCACTTAGGTTTCAAGGATGAAAGGTTGGAACATGGGCAATCATTTTCAGGAGATGGTAATGGTAATTTTTCTGTTGGCAGGCAGAATTGGAACATAAAATTTATGGATGCTACCTCTGCTGCCCAAGCAACGGCTGAGTTTGCAGCATATGCAAGTCTAGATGCCAGAGATGTTGTAGAACTTTCAAGGCAATATTGTGTTGATGATGGTGGTTCATGCCACTTAGGTTTTAAGGATGAAAGGTTGGAACATGGGCAATCATTTTCAGGAGATGGTAATGGTAATTTTTCTGTTGGCAGGCAGAATTGGAACATGAAATTTAGGGATGGTACCTCTGCTGCTTAAGCAGCGGCTGAGTTTGCAGAACATGCAAGTCTAGATGCCAGAGATGTTGTAGAACTTTCAAGGCAATATTGTGTTGATGATGGTGGTTCATGCCACTTAGGTTTCAAGGATGAAAGGTTGGAACATGGGCAATCATTTTCAGGAGATGGTAATGGTAATTTTTCTGTTGGCAGGCAGAATTGGAACATAAAATTTATGGATGCTACCTCTGCTGCCCAAGCAACGGCTGAGTTTGCAGAATATGCAAGTCTAGATGCCAGAGATGTTGTAGAACTTTCAAGGCAATATTGTGTTGATGATGGTGGTTCATGCCACTTAGGTTTCAAGGATGAAAGGTTGGAACATAGGCAATCATTTTCAGGAGATGGTAATGGTAATTTTTCTGTTGGCAGGCAGAATTGGAACATAAAATTTATGGATGCTACCTCTGTTGCCCAAGCAACGGCTGAGTTTGCAGAATATGCAAGTCTAGATGCCAGAGATGTTGTAGAACTTTCAAGGCAATATTGTGTTGATGATGGTGGTTCATGCCACTTAGGTTTCAAGGATGAAAGGTTGGAACATGGACAATCATTTTCAGGAGATAGTAATGGTAATTTTTCTGTTGGCAGGCAGAATTGGAACATAAAATTTATGGATGCTACCTCTGCTGCCCAAGCAACGGCTGAGTTTGCAGAATATGCAAGTCTAGATGCCAGAGATGTTGTAGAACTTTCAAGGCAATATTGTGTTGATGATGGTGGTTCATGCCACTTAGGTTTCAAGGATGAAAGGTTGGAACATGGGCAATCATTTTCAGGAGATGGTAATGGTAATTTTTCTGTTGGCAGGCAGAATTGGAACATGAAATTTAGGGATGGTACCTCTGCTGCTTAAGCAGCGGCTGAGTTTGCAGAACATGCAAGTCTAGATGCCAGAGATGTTGTAGAACTTTCAAGGTAATATTGTGTTGATGATGGTGGTTCATGCCACTTAGGTTTCAAGGATGAAAGGTTGGAACATGGGCAATCATTTTCAGGAGATGGTAATGGTAATTTTTCTGTTGGCAGGCAGAATTGGAACATGAAATTTAGGGATGGTACCTCTGCTGCTTAAGCAGCGGCTGAGTTTGCAGAACATGCAAGCCTAGCTGCCATAGCTGTTGTAGAACTTTAAAGGCAATATTGTGTTGATGATTGTGGTTCATGCCACTTAGGTTTCAAGGATGAAAGGTTGGAACATGGGCAATCATTGCTTAGAGATGGTAATGGTAATTTTTCTGTTGGCAGGCGAAATTGGAACATTAAAATTAAGGATGCTACCTCTGCTGCTCAAGCAGCGGCTGAGTTTGCAGAATACGCAAGCCTAGATGCCAGAGCTGTTGTAGAACTTTCAAGGCAATATTGTGTTGATGATGGTGGTTCATGCCACTCAGGTTTCAAGGATGAAAGGTTGGAACATGGGCAATCATTTCTTAGAGATGGTAATAGTAATTTTTCTGTTGGTAGGCAGAATTGGAACATGAAATTTATGGATGCTACCTCTGCTGCTCAAGCAACGGCTGAGTTTGCAGAATATGCAAGTCTAGATGCTAGAGCTGTTGTAGAACTTTCAAGGCAATATTATGTTGATGATGGTGGTTCATGCCACTTAGGTTTCAAGGATGAAAGGTTGGAACATGGGCAATCATTTTCAGGAGATGGTAATGGTAATTTTTCTGTTGGCAGGCAGAATTGGAACATGAAATTTATTGATGCTACCTCTGCTGCTCAAGCAGCGGCTGAGTTTGCAAAATATGCAAGCCTAGCTGCCAGAGCTGTTGTAGAACTTTAAAGGCAATATTGGTGTTGATGGTGGTGGTTCATGCCACTTAGGTTTCAAGGATGAAAGGTTGGAACAAGGGCAATAATTTCCTTGAGAAGGTAATGGTAATTTTTCTGTTGGCAGGCAGAATTGGAACATGAAATTTAGGGATGCTACCTCTGCTGCTCAAGCAGTAGCTGAGATTGCAGAACATGCAAGCCTAGCTGCCATAGCTGTTGTAGAACTTTAAAGGCAATATTGTGTTGATGATGGTGGTTCATGCCACTTAGGTTTCAAGGATGAAAGGTTGGAACATGGGCAATCATTTCCTAGAGATGGTAATGGTAATTTTTCTGTTGGCAGGCGAAATTGGAACATGAAATTTAAGGATGCTACCTCTGCTGCTCAAGCAGCGGCTGAGTTTGCAGAATATGCAAGCCTAGATGCCAGAGCTGTTGTAGAACTTTCAAGGCAATATTGTGTTGATGATGGTGGTTCATGCCACTTAGGTTTCAAGGATGAAAGGTTTGAACATGGGCAATCATTTCCTAGAGATGGTAATGGTAATTTTTCTGTTGGCAGGCAGAATTGGAACATGAAATTTAAGGATGCTACCTCTGCTGCTCAAGCAGCGACTGAGTTTGTAGAACAAGCATGCCCAGCTGCCAGAGCTGTTGTAGAACTTCAAGGCAATATTGTGTTGATGATGGTGGTTCATGCCACTTAGGTTTCAAGGATGAAAGGTTGGAACATGGGCAATCATTTCCTAGAGATGGTAATGGTAATTTTTCTGTTGGCAGGCGAAATTGGAACATGAAATTTAAGGATGCTACCTCTGCTGCTCAAGCAGTGTTTGAATTTGCATAAAATTCAGGCCTAGCTGCCAGAGTTGTTGTAGAACTTTCAAGGCAATATTGAGTTGATGATGGTGGTTCATGCCACTTAGGTTTCAAGGATAAAAGGTTTGAATATGGGCAATCATTTCCTAGAGATGTAAATGGTAATTTTTCTGTTTGCAGGCAGAATTGGAACATGAAATTTAAGAATGCTACCTCTGCTGCTCAAGCAGCGGCTGAGATTGCAGAACATGCAAGCTTAGCTGCCAGAGCTGTTGTAGAACTTTCAAGGCAATATTTTATTGATGATGGTAGTTCATGCCACTTAGGTTTCAAGGATGAAAGGTTGGAACATGGGCAATCATTTCCTAGAGATGGTAATGGTAATTTTTCTGTTGGCAGGCAGAATTGGACCATGAAATTTAAAGATGCTACCTCTGCTGCTCAAGCTGCGGCTGAGTTTGCAGAACATGCAAGCCTAACTGCCAGAGCAGTTATAGAACTTTCAAGGCAATAATGTGTTGATGATAGTGGTTCATGCCACTTAGTTTTAAATGATGAAAGGTTAGAACATTGACAATCATTTCCTGGAGATGGTAATGGTAATTTTTCTGTTGGCAGGCAGAATTAGAACATGAAATTTAAGGATGCTACCTCTACTGCTCAAGCAGCGGCTAAGTTTGCAGAACATGCAAGCCTAGCTGCCAGAGCTGTTGTAGAACTTTAAAGGCAATATTGTGTTGATGGTGGTGGTTCATGCCACTTAGGTTTCAAGGATGAAAGGTTGGAACAAGGGCAATCAATTCCTTTAGAATGTAATGGTAATTTTTCTGTTGGTAGGCAGAATTGGAACATGAAATTTAGGGATGGTACCTCTGCTGCTTAAGCAGCGGCTGAGTTTGCAGAACATGCAAGCCTAGCTGCCATAGCTGTTGTAGAACTTTAAAGGCAATATTGTGTTGATGATGGTGGTTCATGCCACTTAGGTTTCAAGGATGAAAGGTTGGAACATGGGCAATCATTTCCTAGAGATGGTAATGGTAATTTTTCTGTTGGCAGGCGAAACTGGAACATTAAAATTAAGGATGCTACCTCTGCTGCTCAAGCAGCGGCTGAGTTTGCAGAACATCCAAACCTAGCAGCCAGAGTTGTTGTAGAACTTTCAAGGCAATATTGTGCGGATGATGGTGGCTCATACCACTTAGTTTTCAAGGATGAAAGGTTGGAACATGGGCAATCATTTCTTGGAGATGGTAATGGTAATTTTCTCTTGGCAGGCAGAATTGGAACATGAAATTTATGGATGCAACCTCTGCTGCTCAAGCAGCGACTGAGTTTGCAGAATATGCAAGCCTAGCTGCCAGAGCTGTTGTAGAACTTTCAAGGCAATATTGTGTTGATGATGGTGGTTCATACCACTTAGGTTTCAAGGATGAAAGGTTGGAACATGGGCAATCATTTCCTGGAGATGGTAATGGTAATTTTTCTGTTGGCGGGCAGAATTGGAACATGAAATTTATGGATTCTACCTCTGCTGCTCAAGCAGCGGCTGAGTTTGCAGAACATGCAAGCCTAGCTGCCAGAGCTATTGCTGAACTTTAAATGCAATATTGTGTTGATGATGGTGGTTCATGCAATTTAGGTTTCAAGGATGAAAGGTTGGAACAAGGGCAATCATTTCCTGGAGATGGTAATGGTAATGTTTCTGTTGGCAGGCAGAATTGGAACATGAAATTTAGGGATGCTACCTCTGCTGCTAAAACATCGGCTGAGTTTGCGGAACATGCAAGCCTAGCTGCCATAGCTGTTGTAGAACTTTAAAGGCAATATTATGTTGATGATTGTGGTTCATGCCACTTAGGTTTCAAGGATGAAAGGTTGGAACATGGGCAATCATTTCCTAGAGATGTTAATGGTAATTGTTTTGTTTGCAGGCAGAATTGGAACATGAAAGTTAAGAATGCTACCTCAGCTGCTCAAGCAGTGGCTGAGATTGCAGAACATGCAAGCTTAGCTGCCAGAGCTGTTGTAGAACTTTCAAGGCAATATTTTATTGATGATGGTGGTTCATGCCACTTAGGTTTCAAGGATGAAAGGTTGGAACATGGGCAATCATTTCCTAGAGATGGTAATGGTAATTTTTTTGTTGGCAGGCAGAATTGGAACATGAAATTTATGGATGCTACCTCTGCTGCTCAAGCAGCGGCTGAGTTTGCAGAATATGCAAGCCTAGATGCCAGAGCTGTTGTAGAACTTTCAAGGCAATATTGTGTTGATGATGGTGGTTCATGCCACTTAGGTTTCAAGGATGAAAGGTTGGAACATGGGCAATCATTTCCTGGAGATGGTAATGGTAATTTTTCTGTTGGCAGGCAGAATTGGAACATGAAATTTATGGATGCTACCTCTGCTGCTCAAGCAGCGGCTGAGTTTGCAGAATATGCAAGCCTAGATGCCAGAGCTGTTGTAGAACTTTCAATGCAATATTGTGTTTATGATGGTGGTTCATGCCACTTAGGTTTCAAGGATGAAAGGTTGGAACATGGGCAATCATTTCCTGGAGATGGTAATGGTAATTTTTCTCTTGGCAGGCAGAATTGGAACATGAAATTTATGGATGCTACCTCTGGTGCTCAAGCAGCGGCTGAGTTTGCAGAACATGCAAGCCTAGCTGCCAGAGCTGTTGTTGAACTTTAAATGCAATATTGTGTTGATGGTGGTGGTTCATGCCATTTAGGTTTCAAGGATGAAAGGTTTGAACAAGGGCAATCATTTCCTGGAGATGGTAATGGTAATGTTTCTATTGGCAGGCAGAATTGGAACATGAAATTTAGGGATGCTACCTCTGCTGCACAAACAGCGGCTGAGTTTGCAGAACATGCAAGCCTAGCTGCCCGAGCTGTTGTTGAACTTTAAATGCAATATTGTGTTGATGGTGGTGGTTCATGCCATTTAGGTTTCAAGGATGAAAGGTTGGAACAAGGGCAATCATTTCCTGGAGATGGTAATGGTAATGTTTCTGTTGGCAGGCAGAATTGGAACATGAAATTTAGGGATGCTACCTCTGCTGCTAAAACATCGGCTGAGTTTGCAGAACATGCAAGCCTAGCTGCCATAGCTGTTGTAGAACTTTAAAGGCAATATTATGTTGATGATGGTGGTTCATGCCACTTAGGTTTCAAGGATAAAAGGTTGGAACATGGGCAATCATTTCCTAGAGATGGTAATGGTAATTTTTCTGTTTGCAGGCAGAATTGGAACATGAAATTTAAGAATGCTACCTCTGCAGCTCAAGCAGCGGCTGAGATTGCAGAACATGCAATCTTAGCTGCCAGAGCTGTTGTAGAACTTTCAAGGCAATATTTTATTGATGATGGTGGTTCATGCCACTTAGGTTTCAAGGATGAAGGGTTAGAACGTGGGCAATCATTTCCTAGAGATGGTAACGGTAATTTTTCTGTTGGCAGGCAGAATTGGAACATGAAATTTAAAGATGCTACCTCTGCTGCTCAAGCAGCGGCTGAGTTTGCGGAACATGCAAGCCTAACTGCCAGAGCAGTTATAGAACTTTCAAGGCAATATTGTGTTGATGATAGTGGTTCATGCCACTTAGTTTTCAAGGATGAAAGGTTAGAACATTGACAATTATTTCTTGGAGATGGTAATGGTAATTTTTCTGTTGGCAGGCAGAATTGGAACATGAAATTTAAGGATGCTACCTCTACTGCTCAAGTAGCGGCTAAGTTTGCAGAACATGCAAGCCTAGCTGCCAGAGCTGTTGTAGAACTTTAAAGGCAATATTGTGTTGATGATGGTGGTTCATGCCACTTAGGTTTCAAGGATGAAATGTTGGAACATGGGCAATCATTTCATGGATATGGTAATTTTACTGTTGGCAGGCAGAATTGGAACATGAAATTTAAGGATGCTACCTCTGCTGCTCAAGCAGCGGCTGAGTTTGCAGAACATGCAAGCCTAGCTGCCAGAGATGTTGTAGAACTTTAAATGCAATATTGTGTTGATGATGATGGTTCATGCCACTTAGGTTTCAAGGATGAAAGGTTGGAACATGGGCAATCATTTCCTGGAGATGGTAATGGTAAATTTTCAGTTGGCAGGAAGAATTGGAATATGAAATTAAAGGATGCTACCTTTGCTGCTCAAGCAGCGGCAGAGTTTACAGAACATGCAGGCCTAACTGCCAGAGCTGTTGTAGAACTTTCAAGGCAATATTGTGTTGATGATGGTGGTTCATGCCACTTAGGTTTCTAGGATGAAAGGTTGGAACATGGGCAATCATTTCCTGGAGATGGTAATGGTAACATTTCTGTTGGCAGGCAGAATTGGAACATGAAATTTAAGGATGCTACCTCTGCTGCTCAAGCAGCGGCTGAGTTTGCAGAACATGCAAGCCTAGCTGCCAGAGCTGTTGTATAACTTTAAAGGCAATATTGTGTTGATGATGGTGGTTCATGCCACTTAGGTTTCAAGGATGAAAGGCTGGAACATGGGCAATCATTTCCTGGAGATGGTAATGGTAACATTTCTGTTGGCAGGCAGAATTGGAACATGAAATTTAAGGATGCTACCTCTGCTGCTCAAGCAGCGGCTGAGTTTGCAGAACATGCAAGCCTAGCTGCCAGAGCTGTTGTATAACTTTAAAGGCAATATTGTGTTGATGATGGTGGTTCATGCCACTTAGGTTTCAAGGATGAAAGGTTGGAACATGGGCAATCATTTCCTAGAGATGGTAATGGTAATTTTTCTGTTGGCAGGCAAAATTGGAACATGAAATTTAAGGATGCTACCTCTGCTGCTCAAGCAGCGGCTGAGTTTGCATTACATTCAAGCCTAGCTGCCAGAGTTATTGTAGAACTTTCAAGGCAATATTGAGTTGATGATGGTAGTTCATGCCACTTAGGTTTCAAGGATGAAAGGTTTGAACATGGGCAATCATTTCCTAGAGATGTGAATGGTAATTTTTCTGTTTGCAGGCAGAATTGGAACATGAAATTTAAAGATGCTACCTCTGCTGCTCAAGCAGCGGCTGAGTTTCTAAAACATCCAAGCCTAGCTGCCAGAGCTAGTGTAGAACTTTCAAGGTAATATTTTGTTGATGATGGTGGTTCATGCCACTTAGGTTTCAAGTATGAAAGGTTGGAACATGGGCAATCATTTCCTGGAGATGGTAATGGTAATTTTTCTGTTGGCAGGTAGAATTAGAACATGAAATTTAAGGATGCTACCTCTGCTACTCAAGCAGCGGCTGAGTTTGCAGAACATGCAAGCCTAGCTGCTAGAGCTATTGTAGAACTTTCAAGGCAATATTGTGTTGATGATGGTGGTTCTTGCCACTTAGGTTTCAAGGATAAAAGGTTGGAACATGGGCAATCATTTCCTTGAGATGTTAATGGTATTTTTTCTGTTGGCAGGTAGAATTGGAACATGCAATTTAAGGATGTTACCTCTACTACTCAAGCAGCGACTGAGTTTGTAGAACATGTAAGGCTAGCTGCCAGAGCTGTTAGAGTAATTTCAAGGCAATATTGTGTTGATGATGGTGGTTCATGCCACTTAGGTTTCAAGGATGAAAGGTTGGAACATGGGAAAGTATTTCTTGGAGATGGTAATGGTAATTTTTCTATTGGCAGGCAGAATTGGAACATGAAATTTAACGATGGTACCTCTGCTGCTCAAGCAGCGGCTGAGTTTGGAGAACATGCAAGCCTAGCTGCCAGAGTTGTTGTAGAACTTTAAAGGCAATATTGTGTTGATGATGGTGGTTCATGCCACTTAGGTTTCAAGGATGAAAGGTTTGAACATGGGCAATCATTTCCTGGAGATGGTAATGGTAATTTTTCTGTTGGCAGGCAGAATTGGAACATGACATTTATGGATGCTACCTCTGCTGCTCAAGCAGCGGCTGAGTTTTCAGAATATGCAAGCCTAGCTGCCAGAGCTGTTGTAGAACTTTCAAGGCAAAATTGTGTTGATGATGGTGGTTCAAGCCACTTAGGTTTCAAGGATGAAAGGTTGGAACATGGGCAATCATTTCCTGGAGATGGTAATAGTAATTTTTTGTTGGCAGGCAAAATTGGAACATAAAATTTATGGATGCTACCTCTGCTGCTCAAGCAGCGGCTGAGTTTGCAGAATATGCAAGCCTAGCTGCCAGAGCTGTTGTAGAACTTTCAAGGCAATATTGTGTTGATGATGGTGGTTCATGCCACTTAGGTTTCAAGGATGAACGGTTAAAACATGGGCAATCATTTCCTGGAGATGGTAATGGTAATTTTGCTGTTGGCAGGCAACATTAGAACATGAAATTTATGGATGCTACCTCTGCTGCTCAAGCAGCGGCTGAGTTTGCAGAATATGCAAGCCTAGATGCCAGAGCTATTGTAGAACTTTCAAGGCAATATTTTATTGATTATGGTGGTTCATGCCACTTAGGTTTCAAGGATGAAAGGTTGGAACATGGGAAATCATTTCCTAGAGATGGTAACGGTAATTTTTCTGTTGGCAGGCAGAATTGGAACATGAAATTTAAAGATGCTACCTCTGCTGCTCAAGCAGCGGCTGAGTTTGCAGAACATGCAAGCCTAACTGCCAGAGCAGTTATAGAACTTTCAAGGCAATATTGTGTTGATGATAGTGGTTCATGCCACTTAGTTTTCAAGGATGAAAGGTTAGAACATTGACAATTATTTCTTGGAGATGGTAATGGTAATTTTTCTGTTGGCAGGCAGAATTGGAACATGAAATTTAAGGATGCTACCTCTACTGCTCAAGCAGCGGCTAAGTTTGCAGAACATGCAAGCCTAGCTGCCAGAGCTGTTGTAGAACTTTAAAGGCAATATTGTATTGATGATGGTGGTTCATGCCACTTAGGTTTCAAGGATGAAATGTTGGAACATGGGCAATCATTTCATGGATATGGTAATTTTTCTGTTGGCAGGCAGAATTGGAACATGAAATTTATGGATGCTACCTCTGCTGCTCAAGCAGCGGCTGAGTTTGCAGAACATTCAAGCCTAGCTGCCAGAGCTGTTGTAGAACTTTCAAGGCAATATTGTGTTGATGATGGTGGTTCATGCCACTTAGGTTTGAAGGATGAAAGGTTGGAACATGGGCAATCATTTCCTGGAGATCGTAATGGTAAATTTTCATTTGGCAGGCAGAATTGGAACATGAAATTTAAGGATGCTACCTCTGCTGCTCAAGCAGCGGCTGAGTTTGCAGAACATGCAATCCTAGCTGCCAGAGCTGTTGTAGAACTTTAAAAGCAATATTGTGTTGATGATGGTGGTTCATGCAACTTAGGTTTCAAGGATAAAAGTTTGGAACATGGGCAATCATTTCCTGGAGATGGTTATGGTAATTTTTCTGTTGGTAGGCAGAATTGGAACATGAAATTTATGGATGCTACCTCTGCTGCTCAAGCAGCGGCTGAGTTTGCAGAATATGCAAGCCTAGCTGCCAGAGCTGTTGTAGAACTTTCAAGGCAATATTGTGTTGATGATGGTGGTTCATGCCACTTAGGTTTCAAGGATGAAAGGTTGGAACATGGGCAATCATTTCCTGGAGATGGTAATGGTAATTTTTCTGTTGGCAGGCAGAATTGGAACATGAAATTTATGGATGCTACCTCTGCTGCTCAAGCAGCGGCTGAGTTTGCAGAATATGCAAGCCTAGCTGCCAGAGCCGTTGTAGAACTTTAAAGGCAATATTGTGTTGATGGTGGTGGTTCATGCCACTTAGGTTTCAATGATGAAAGGTTGGAACAAGGGCAATCATTTCCTTGAGAAGGTAATGGTAATTTTTCTGTTGGAAGGTAGAATTGGAACATGAAATTTAGGGATGCTACCTCTGCTGCTCAAGCAGCGGCTGAGTTCGCAGAACATGCAAGCCTAGATGCCAGAGCTGTTGTAGAAATTTCAAGGCAGTATTTTGTTGATGATGGTGGTTCATGCCACTTAGGTTTCAAGTATGAAAGGTTGGAACATGGGCAATCATTTCCTGGAGATGGTAATGGTAATTTTTCTGTTGGCAGGCAGAATTGGAACATGAAATTTATGGATGCTACCTCTGCTGCTCAAGCAGCGGCTGAGTTTGCAGAATATGCAAGCCTAGCTGCCAGAGCGGTTGTAGAACTTTAAAGGCAATATTGTGTTGATGGTGGTGGTTCATGCCACTTAGGTTTCAATGATGAAAGGTTGGAACAAGGGCAATTATTTCCTTGAGAAGGTAATGGTAATTTTTCTGTTGGAAGGTAGAATTGGAATATGAAATTTAGGGATGCTACCTCTGCTGCTCAAGCAGTGGCTGAGTTTGCAGAACATGCAAGCCTAGATGCCAGAGCTGTTGTAGAACTTTCAAGTCAGTATTTTGTTAATGATGGTGGTTCATGCCACTTAGGTTTCAAGGATGAAAGGTTGGAACATGGGCAATCATTTCCTGGAGATGGTAATGGTAATTTTTTTGTTGGCTGGCAGAATTGGAACATGAAATTTATGGATGCTACCTCTGCTGCTCAAGCAGCAGCTGAGTTTGCAGAATATGCAAGCCTTGATGGCAGAGCTGTTGTAGAACTTTCAAGGCAATATTTTGTTGATGATGGTGGTTTATGCCACTTAGGTTTCAAGGATGAAAGGTTGGAACATGGGCAATCAATTCCTAAAGATATGAATGGTAATTTTTCTGTTTGCGGGCAGAATTGGAACATGAAATTTAAGAATGCTACCTCTGCTGCTCGAGCAGTGGCTGAGATTGCAGAACATGCAAGCTTAGCTGCCAGAGCTGTTGTAGAACTTTCAAGGCAATATTTTGTTGATGATGGTGGTTCATGCCACTTAGGTTTGAAGGATGAAAGGTTGGAACATGGGCAATCATTTCCTAGAGATGGTAATGGTAATTTTTCTTTTGGCAGGCAGAATTGGAACATGAAATTTATGGATGCTACCTCTGCTGCTCAAGCAGCGGCTGAGTTTGTAGAACATGCAAGCCCAGTTGCCAGAGCTATTGTACAACTTTCAAGGCAATATTGTGTTGATGATGGTGGTTCATGCCACTTAGGTTTCAAGGATGAAAGGTTTGAACATGGGCAATCATTTCCTAGAGATGTTAATGGTAATCTTTCTATTGGCAGGCAGAATTGGAACATGAAATTTAAGGATGCTACCTCTACAGCTCAAGCAGCAGCTGAGTTTGCAGAACATGCAAGCCTAGCTGCCAGAGCAGTTGTAGAACTTTCAAGGCAGTATTTTGTTGATGATAGTGGTTCATGCCACTTAGGTTTCAAGGATGAAAGGTTGGAACATGGGCAATCATTTCCTGGAGATGGTAATGGTAATTTTTCTGTTGGCAGGCAGAATTGGAACATGAAATTTAAGGATGCTACCTCTGCTGCTCAAGCAGCGGCTGAATTTGCATAACATTCAAGCCTAGCTGCCAAAGTTATTGTAGAAATTTCAAGGCAATATTGAGTTGATGATGGTGGTTCATGCCACTTAGGTTTCAAGGATAAAAGGTTTGAACATGGGCTATCATTTCCTAGAGATGTAAATGGTAATATTTCTATTTGCAGGCAGAATTGGAGCATAAAATTTAAGAATGCTACCTCTGCTGCTCAAGCAGCGGCTGAGATTGCAGAACATGCAAGCTTAGCTGCCAGAGCTGTTGTAGAACTTTCAAGGCAATATTTTGTTGATGATGCTGGTTCATGCCACTTAGGTTTCAAGGATGAAAGGTTGGAACATGGGCAATCATTTCCTAGAGATGGTAATGGTAATTTTTCTGTTGGCAGGCAGAATTGGAACATGAAATTTAAGGATGCTACCTCTGCTGCTCAAGCAACGGTTGAGTTTGCAGAACAAGGAAGCCTAACTGCCAGAGCTGTTGTAGAACTTTCAAGGCAATATTGTGTTGATGATAGTGGTTCATGCCACTTAGTATTCAAGGATGAAAGGTTGGAACATTGGCAATCATTTCCTGGATATGGTAATGGTAATTTTTCTGTTGGCAGGCAGAATTGGAACATGAAATTTAAGGATGCTACCTCTACTGCTCAAGCAGTGGCTGAGTTTGCAGAACATGCAAACCTAGCTACCAGAGCTGTTGTAGAACTTTAAAGGCAATATTGTGTTGATGATGGTGGTTCATGCCACTTAGGTTTCAAGTATGAAAGGTTGGAACATGGGCAATCATATCCTGGAGATGGTAATGGTAATTTTTCTGTTGTCAGGCAGAATTGGAACATGAAATTTATGGATGCTACCTCTACTGCTCAAGCAGCGGCTGAGTTTGCAGAAAATGCAAGCTTAGATGCCAGAGCTGTTGTAGAACTTTCAAGGCAATATTGTGTTGATGATAGTGGTTCATGCCACTTAGGTTTCAAGGATGAAAAGTTGGAACATGGGCAATCATTTCCTGGAGATGGTAATGGTAATTTTTCTGTGGGCAAGTAGAATTGGAACATGAAATTTATGGATGCTACCTCTGCTGCTCAAGCAGCGGCTGAGTTTGCAGAATATGCAAGTCTAGCAGCCAGAGCCGTTGTAGAACTTTAAAGGCAATATTGTGTTGATGGTGGTGGTTCATGCCACTTAGGTTTCAATGATGAAAGGTTGGAAAAAGGGCAATCATTTCCTTGAGAAGGTAATGGTAATTTTTATGTTGGCAGGTAGAATTGGAACATGAAATTTAGGGATGCTACCTCTGCTGCTCAAGCAGCGGCTGAGTTTGCAGAACATGCAAGCCTAGATGCCAGAGCTGTTGTAGAACTTTCAAGGCAGTATTTTGTTGATGATGGTGGTTCATGCCACTTAGGTTTCAAGGATGAAAGGTTGGAACATGGGCAATCATTTCCTGGAGATGGTAATGGTAATTTTTCTGTTGGCAGGCAGAATTGGAACATGAAATTTATGGATGCTACCTCTCCTGCTCAAGCAGCGGCTGAGTTTGCAGAACATGCAAGCCTAGCTGCCAGAGCTGTTGTAGAACTTTAAAGGCAATATTGTGTTGATGGTGGTGGTTCATGCCACTTAGGTTTCAATGATGAAAGGTTGGAACAAGGGCAATCATTTCCTTGAGAAGGTAATGGTAATTTTTCTGTTGGCAGGTAGAATTGGAACATGAAATTTAGGGATGCTACCTCTGCTGCTCAAGCAGCGGCTGAGTTTGCAGAACATGCAAGCCTAGATGCCAGAGCTGTTGTAGAACTTTCAAGGCAGTATTTTGTTGATGATGGTGGTTCATGCCACTTAGGTTTCAAGGATGAAAGGTTGGAACATGGGCAATCATTTCCTGGAGATGGTAATGGTAATTTTTCTGTTGGCAGGCAGAATTGGAACATGAAATTTATGGATGCTACCTCTGCTGCTCAAGCAGCGGCTGAGTTTGCATAACATGCAAGCCTAGCTGCCAGAGCTGTTGTAGAACTTTCAAGGCAATATTGTGTTGATGATGGTGGTTCATGCCACTTAGGTTTCTAGGATGAAAGGTTGGAACATGGGCAATCATTTCCTGGAGATGGTAATGATAATTGTTTTGTTGGCAGGCAGAATTGGAATATGAAATTTAAGGATGCTACCTCTGCTGCTCAAGCAGCGGCTGAGTTTGCAGAACATGCAAGCCTAGATGCCAGAGCTGTTGTAGAACTTTCAAGTTAGTATTTTGTTAATGATGGTGGTTTGAACTTTCAAGGTAATATTGTGTTGATGATGGTTGGTCATGCCACTTAGTTTTCAAGGATGAAAGGTTGGAACATGGGCAATCATTTCCTTGAGATGGTAATGGTAATTGTTTTGTTGCCAGGCAGTATTGGAACATGAAGTTTAAGGATGCTACCTCTGCTTCTCAAGTAGCAGTTTAGTTTGGAGAACATGCAAGCCTAGCTGCCATAGCTGTTGGAGAACTTTCAAGGCAATATTATGTTGATGATGGTGGTTCATGCCACTTAAGTTTCAAGGATAAAAAATTGGAACATAGGCAATCATTTCCTGGAGACGGTAATGGTAATTTTTCTATTGGCAGGTAGAATGTGAACATGAAATTTAAGGATGCTACCTCTGCTGCTCAAGCAGCGGCTGAGTTTGCAGAACATCCAATCCTAGCTGCCAGAGCTGTTGTAGAACTTTCTAGGCAATATTGTGTTGATGATGGTGGTTCATGCCACTTAGGTTTCAAGGATGAAAGGTTGGAACATAGGCAATCATTTTCTGGAGATGGTAATGGTAATTTTTCTATTGGCAGGCAGAATTGGAACATGAAATTTAAGGATGCTACCTCTGCTGCTCAAGTAGCGACTGAGTTTGCAGAACATGCAGGCCTAGCTAAAAGAGCTATTGTAGAACTTTCAAGGCAATATTGTGTTGATGATGATGGTTCATGCCACTTAGGTTTCAAGAATGAAAAGTCGGAACAAGGGCAATCATTTCCTGGAGATGGTAATGGTAATTGTTCTATTGGCAGGCAGAATTGGAACATGAAATTTAAGATGCTACCTCTCCAGCTCAAGCAGCGACTGAGTTTGCAGAACATGCAGGCCTAGCTACAAGAGCTGTTGTAGAACTTTCAAGGCAATATTGTGTTGATGATGGTGTTTCATGCCACTTAGGTTTCAAGAATGAAAGGTTGGAACATGGGAAATCATTTCCTGGAGATGGTAATGGTAATTGTTCTATTGGCAGGCAGAATTGGAACATGAAATTTAAGATGCTACCTCTCCTGCTCAAGTAGCGACTGAGTTTGCAGAACATGCAGGCCTAGCTACAAGAGCTGTTGTAGAACTTTCAAGGCAATATTGTGTTGATGATGGTGTTTCATGCCACTTAGGATTCAAGAATGAAAGGTCGGAACATGGGCAATCATTTCCTGGAGATGGTAATGGTAATTCTTTTTTTGACAGGTAGATTTGGAACATGAAATTTAAGGATGCTACCTCTGCTACTAAAGTAGCGGCTGAGTTTGCAGAACATGCAAGCATAGCTGCCAGAGTTGTTGTAGAACTTTCAAGGTAATATTGTGTTGATGACGGTGGGTCATGCCACTTAGTTTTCAAGGATGAGAGGTTGGAACATGGGCAATCATTTCCTTGAGATGGTAATGGTAATTGTTCTGTTGGCAGGCAGTATTGGAACATGAAATTTAAGGATGCTACCTCTCCTGCTCAAGCAACGATGGAGTTTGGAGAACATGCAAGCCTAGCTGCCAGAGCTGTTGGAGAACTTTCAAGGCAATATTGTGTTGAAGATTGTGGTTCATGCCACTTAGGTTTCAAGGATGAAAGGTTGGAACATGGGCAAGCATTTCCTGGAGATGGTAATGGTAATTTTTCTGTTGGCAAGCAGAATTGGAACATGAAATTTAAGGATGCTACCTCTGCTGCTCAAGTAGCGACTGAGTTTGCAGAACATGCAGGCCTAGCTACAAGAGCTTTTATAGAACTTTCAAGGCAATATTGTGTTGATGATGGTGGTTCATGCCACTTAGGTATCAAGAATGAAAGGTCGGAACATGGGCAATCATTTCCTGGAGATTGTAATGGTAATTCTTATTTTGGCAGGTAGATTTGGAACATGAAATTTAAGGATGCTACCTCTGCTGCTCAAGCAGTGGCTGAGTTTGCAGAACATGCAAGCCTAGCTGCTAGAGCTTTTGTAGAACTTTCAAGGTAATATTGTGTTGATGACGGTGGGTCATGCCACTTAGTTTTCAAGGATGAAAGGTTGGAACATGGGCAATCATTTCCTTGACATAGTAATGGTAATTGTTCTGTTGGCAGGCAGTATTGGAACATGAAATTTAAGGATGCTACCTCTGCTACTCAAGCAACGGCTGAGTTTGGAGAACATGCAAGCCTAGCTGCCAGAGCTGTTGGAGAACTTTCAAGGCAATATTGTGTTGATGATTGTGGTTCATGCCACTTAGGTTTCAAGGATAAAAGGTTGGAACATGGGCAAGCATTTCCTGGAGATGGTAATGGTAATTTTTCTGTTGGCAAGCAGAATTGGAACATGAAATTTAAGGATGCTACCTCTGCTACTCAAGCAGCGGCTGAGTTTGCAGAACATCCAAGCCTAGCTGCCAGAGCTGTTGTAGAACTTTCAAGGCAATATTGTGTTGATGATGGTGGTTCATGCCACTTAGGTTTCAATGATGAAAGGTTGGAACATAGGCAATCATTTTCTGGAGATGGTAATGGTAATTTTTCTATTATCAGGCAGAATTGGAACATGAAATTTAAGGATGCTACCTCTGCTGCTCAAGTAGCGACTGAGTTTGCAGAACATGCAGGCCTAGCTAAAAGAGCTGTTGTAGAACTTTCAAGTCAATATTGTGTTGATGATGGTGGTTCATGCCACTTAGGTTTCTGTCATGCCCCGAACCTAGGAGCGAGACAAGCACCCGGTGCCTCACCTAACTTGGCGTACAAAATTGCGACTAAGGGACTTTGAACACATAATGTCATACTTTGGCCATGGGGCCACCTTGCAAGACAATTTGCGAAGCAAAATATAAAACTGAATGGAAACTAGCACTAACTAAACATCAATATAAAGCTAGGCTGAAAAGGCCGTCATAGCTACTACAGCTGACAAACCACCAAATTATACATACCAGGCCTACAAACCCAACATACTGCACTAACCAACAGGATATGTCTACAAGCCTCTACTGATAGATATATTGTGATCGGAACAGGGCCCCGACCTACCCATATTATATATATAAATATATACATAAGATGCACACAAAAACCTAGACCCGATAACTCTGAAGGTTGTGGAGCTTACCGATCAGGCTAAACTCTAGAAACACCTACTGAGGAGGTCTACTCGTCTGTCTATCTGAACCTGCATGCATGAAATGCAGCGTCCCCGGAAAAGGGACGTCAGTACGAAATAATGTACCGAGTATGTAAGGCAATAACATAACTGAAAATCGAAACTGAACTGATAATATAATAATTGGAAGTAACTGGGAGTCAAAGATGATCTGGAGATATACTTACCTACTGATACTGACTCAACTTCTTCAATATAGTAAGTAAAATAATTGTACGGCCTTATAAGGCTCGGTATATATAACTGCTCTGCCGTAGTAGGCTCGCTCATAGGCGCTCGGCCATACTAGGCTATGTATCTCGACCATGCTGGGCTTGCTCATAGGCGCTCGGCCACAGTAGGCTCGGTATATAACTTTCCATCTGACAGAGGTTGCCCAATAGGGGCCTGCCCATCGATTATAGCTCGATGGTAATGAAAATACTGTAATACTATATATATAGGCTTGCTGCTCTCTTGACTGGAAGAAGACAATACTAAAATTGAATATAGAGTCTCGATAAGGAATAATATTGTAACTTATGAGACTAGAATAGTGTGAATAAATTCATGAATATGAACTTCTCTTTTTGTCTCATTACTAACACATATAGCTACGAGATCATGCCAAAATGAAGGAAGGCTTAGCCTTAACATACCTTATCACAATCTTTCCAATCACCAAGTTGAACTCACCTCTTCGCACCTTAATCTACAAGAATGATAATAATACTATCGTTAAGTTACGAAAGGTACAACTATCGCACAATGAACGACAAACCTATTTTGTATTAAAACGGGTAGCATCTCCCCTATAATCCTTACTTCCTCCAAATTCAAGATAACACCAACAATACAAGAACAGAACAATAACAACATATACACATCATTTTTCAGCCCTATATACACCATCAAATACTACAAAACAGCCCAACACACCCCAATCTCTTCGTACACAAAACGACCACCGTAGTAGTGTCAAACGACCCGAAAATGTTATGACAAACGACCAGCCAACCACCCTACATTTATATGGTGTTTCTACACCCCCTTCCTCCTCCAAAACTCCACAAAACAGTAGTAAAAAACGCAGCTCAACAGCAACACAAAACAGTCCACAAAACAGTCCGCTACAAGTGAATAACTCGAACTCACGGCTTCCGATCACCGTCCCGTGAGTTCTCACAAGTATAGAACGACTTACCATGAATTTATAGAAGAAAAACTGGATGAAAGACAGCAGTAAACTCACCTTATTTGTTGGATAACTCAGCTCCTATCTTGGTTCTTCAAACTCTAGGTTTTACCTCCAATTAGAACTTGAAAGGGAGAGAAAATCAATTAGGGTTTGTGGGAAATTTTTGGGAGGATTCTTTGCAGAGCTTATGTCTGGTTATTATGCTCTATTTTAAGTCTAATATATGAATAAAATAGGCCTTTAAAAGGCCTCTTTGGACGACCCGAAATGGCCCATTTTTGGGCTTTCATTTAAGCAAGTAGGTGACACACCTACTTGTCACCTAGCAGCTTGCGCAGTATCGCAAAAATGCCCATATCTCACTACTCCGATGTTGTATTGACAAACGGTTTAATGCATTGGAAAATAGACTCATAGATATTTAATTTTATGGGTGGAACACCCCATAAATCTAAGTATATTGGGAGAAAATCGCAGTTACATTTGACCCAAAGTTTCAGTAAAACTTATGAATGTAACTTGTGATGACTTTCATCGACTTTTGTTCCACAACTCTCTTGACTTCAAAACATAACACACGGATGTCATACGACTAATATAAATCATAACATAATCTCCTTATCATGTTAAGCACCCTAGTCTCACCCCAAAGGTATATGTTATAACATTCCCAACTTGTCGACTTTCGACGAAACATTATTTTCTTCAATTGCTTTAGCTTCTGAACCGTCCAACCCTCTTTGTACTTGTTGTTCATGATCTTCAATATTTGTAACCTCAGCGGTAACATGATTAAATTACTTTATATACTTTTAAATATTATCTCATTTTTGGTCCTACATTAGTTTGCTTACGACGCATTTTTATGTACAAAAATATAGGGAGTAACAGTTTCAAGAATGAAAAGTCGGAACAAGGGCAATCATTTCCTGGAGATGGTAATTGTAATTGTTCTATTGGCAGGTAGATTTGGAACATGAAATTTAAGATGCTACCTCTCCTGCTCAAGCAGCGACTGAGTTTGCAGAACATGCAGGCCTAGCTACAAGAGCTGTTGTAGAACTTTCAAGGCAATATTGTGTTGATGATAGTGTTTCATGCCACTTAGGTTTCAAGAATGAAAGGTCGGAACATGGGCAATCATTTCCTGGAGATGGTAATGGTAATTGTTCTATTGGCAGGCAGAATTGGAACATGAAATTTAAGATGCTACCTCTCCTGCTCAAGTAGAGACTGAGTTTGCAGAACATGCAGGCCTAGCTACAAGAGCTGTTGTAGAACATTCAAGGCAATATTGTGTTGATGACGGTGGGTCATGCCACTTAGTTTTCAAGGATGAAAGGTTGGAACATGGGCAATCATTTCCTTGAGATAGTAATGGTAATTCTTTTTTTGGCAGGTAGATTTGGAACATGTAATTTAAGGATGCTACCTCTGCTGCTCAAGCAACGGCTGAGTTTGTAGAACATCCAAGCCTTGCTGCCAGAGCTGTTATAGAACTTTAAAGGCAATATTGTGTTGATACAATCATCAACACAATATTGCCTTGAAAGTTCTCCAATAGCTCTGGTAGCTAGGCTTGCATGTTCTGCAAACTCAGCCGCTGCTTGAGTAGCAGAGGTAGACTCCTTAAATTTCATGTTCCAAATCTACCTGTCAAAAAAAGAATTACCAGTACCATCTCCAGGAAATGATTGCCCATGTTCCGACCTTTCATTCTTGAATCCTAAGTGGCATGAAACACCATCATCAACACAATATTGCCTTGAAAGTTCTACAACAGCTCTTGTAGCTAGGCCTGCATGTTCTGCAAACTCAGTCGCTACTTGAGCAGGAGAGGTAGCATCTTAAATTTCATGTTCCAATTCTGCCTGCCAATAGAACAATTACCATTACCATCTCCAGGAAATGATTGCCCATGTTCCGACCTTTCATTCTTGAAACCTAAGTGGC
>NW_027174875.1:0-39518 GCF_000390325.3 Nicotiana tomentosiformis
TGATTTATATTAGTCGTATTACATCCGTGTGTTATGTTTTTAAGTCAAGCGAGTTGTGGAACAAAAGTCGATGAAAGTCATCACAAGTTACATTCATAAGTTTTACTGAAACTTTGGGTCAAATGTAACTGCAATTTTCTCCCAATATACTTAGAGTTATGGTGTGTTCCACACATCAAATTAAAGATCTATGAGTTTATTTTCCGACGCATTAAACCATTTGTCAATATGACATCAGAGTAGAGAGATATGTGCATTTTTGCGATACTGCGCAAGCTGCTAGGTGACAAGTAGGTGTGTCACCTACTTGCTTAAATGAAAGCCCAAAAATGGGCCATTTCAGGTCGTCCAAAGAGGCCTTTTAAGGGCCTATTTTCTTCATATATTAGACTTAAAATAGAGCATAATAACCAGACACAAGCTCTGCAAAGAATCCTCCCAAAAATTTCCCACAAACCCTAATTGATTTTCTCTCCCTTTCAAGTTCCAATTGGAGGTAAAACTTAGAGTTTGAAGAACCAAGATAGGAGCTGAGTTATCCAACAAATAAGGTGAGTTTACTGCTCTCTTTCATCCATTTTTTCTTCTGTAAATTCATGGTAAGTCGTTCTATACTTGTAAGAACTCACGGGATGGTGATCGGAAGCCGTGAGTTCGAGTTATTCACTTGTAGCGGACTGTTTTGTGGACTGTTTTGTGTTGCTGTTGGGCTGCGTGTTTTATTACTATTTTGTGGAGTTTTGGAGGAGGAAGGGGGTTTATAAACACCATATAAATGTAGGGTGGTTGGCTGGTAGTTCGTCATAACATTTTCGGGTCGTTTGACACTACTACGGTGGTCGTTTTGTGTACGAAGAGATTGGGGTGTGTTGGGCTGTTTTGTAGTATTTGATGGTGTATATAGGGCTGGAAAATGATGTATATATGTTGTTATTGTTCTGTCCTTGTATTGTTGGTGTTATCTTGAAGTTGGAGGAAGGGCATATTATAGGGGAGATGCTGCCCGTTTTAATACAAAATAGGTTTGTCGTTCGTTGTGCGATAGTTGTACCTTTCGTAACTTAACGATAGTATTATTATCATTCTTGTAGATTAAGGTGCGAAGAGGTGAGTTCAACTTAGTGATTGAAAAGATTGTGATAAGGTATGTTAAGGCTAAGCCTTCCTTCATTTTGGCATGATCTCGTAGCTACATGTGTTAGTAATGAGACAAAAAGAGAAGTTCATATTCATGAATTTATTCACACTATTCTAGTCTCATAAGTTACAATATTATTCCTTATCGAGACTCTATATTCAATTTTAGTATTGTCTTCTTTCAGTCAAGAGAGCAGCAAGCCTATATATACAGTATTACAGTATTTTCATTACCATCGAGCTATAATCGATGGGCAGGCCCCTATTGGGCAACCTCTGATCAGATGGAAAGTTATATACCGAGCCTACTGTGGCCGAGCGCCTATGAGCGAGCCCAGCATGGTCGAGATACATAGCCTAGTATGGCCGAGCGCCTATAAGCGAGCCTACTATGGCAGAGCAGTTATATATACCGAGCCTTATAAGGCCGTACAATTATTTTACTTACTATATTGAAGGAGTTGAGTCAGTATCAGCAGGTAAGTATATCTCCAGATCATCTTTGACTCCCAGTTAATTTCAGTTATCATATTATCAGTTCAGTTTCAGATTTCAGTTATTTTATTGCCTTACATACTCGGTACATTATTTCGTACTGACGTCCCTTTTTTGGGGGCGCTGCATTTCATGCGTGCAGGTTCAGACAGACAGACGGGTAGACCTCCTCAGTAGGTGTTTTCCGAGTTCCGCCTGATCGGTAAGCTCCACGTCTTTCGGAGTTGCCAGGACTAGAGTTTTGTGTACATCTTATGTATATCTGTATATATGTTATGGGTAGGTCGGGGCCCTGTTCCGATCACAGTACATCTATCAGTAGAGGCTTGTAGGCATATCCTGTTGGTTAGTGCAGTATGTTAGGTTTGTATAAATTGGTGGTTTGTCAGCTGTAGTAGCTATGACGGCCTTGTCGGCCTAGCTTTATATTGATATTTAGTTAGTGCTAGTTTCCATTCAGTTTTATATTTTGCTTCGCAAATTGTCTTGCAAGGTGGCCCCATGGCCAAAGTATGACATTATGTGTTCAGAGTCCCTTAGTCGCAATTTGGTACGCCAGGTTAGGTGAGGCACGGGGTGCTTGTCTCGCTCCTAGGTTCGAGGCGTGACACAGACGTGGCAGGACATGGCCATGGCATGATGTCGGACATGACGGGACATGGCAGGGCGTGGTCGTACGTGGCCATGTCCTGCCACGTCTGACACCGCTGGACATGGCCAAGGCAGGACGCAGGACATGGCAAGGCATGGCCATGGCCCGATGTCAGACGTGGTAGGATATGGCCACGGCAGGACGCAAGACATTGCAAGACATGGCAGGACGCAGGACATGGCAGGACATGGCAGGGCATGGCCATGGCACGGTGTCGGACGTGGCAGGACATGGCTATGGCATGATGCTGGACATGACGGGACATGGCAGGGCATGTTGTATGTGGCCATGGCCCGACTTCGGACGTGGCAGGACATGGCCACGGCAAGACGCAGGACATAGCAGGGCATGGCCATGGCACGATGTCGGACATGGCAGGACATGGACATAGAACGACACAGGACATGACAGGACATGGCAGGGCATGGTCGTACGTGGCCATGAACTGACATCAGACGTGGCAGGATATGGGCACGGTAGGATGCAGGACATGGCGGGGTTCGAGATATGAAAGGACGCAGGACATGGAAGGGCATGGCCATGGCATGACATCGGACGTGGCAGAACATGGCCATGGCATGATGCAGGACATGACGGGACATGGCAGGGCATGGTCGTACGTGGCCATGGTCTAACATGGGACATGGCAGGACATGGCCATGGCAGGACACAGGACATGCCAGGACGCAGGACATGGTAGGACATGGAAGGGCGTGGCCGTGGCACGAAGTCGGACGTGGTAGGAGATGGCCAAGGCAGTACGCAGGACATTGGAGGGCGTGGCCATCGCACGGCGTCGGACGTGGCAGGACATGGCCATGGCAGGACTCAGGACATGGCAGGACATTGGACATGGCAGGGCATGGCCATGGCACGACGTCAGACGTCGCAGGACATAGCAGGACGCAGGATATGTCAGGGTAGAGCCATGGCACGACGTCGGACGAGGCAGGACATGGCCATATTAGGACGCAGGGTATGGCAGGATGCATGACATTTGCAGGATGCAGGATATGGCAGGACGTAGGACAGGGCAGGGCATGGCCATGGCACGACGTCGGACGTGGCAGGACATGGCCATGGCATGATGCAGGACATAACAGGACATGGCACGGCATGGTCGTACGTGGCCATGGCCCGACGTCGTACGTGGCAGGACATGGCCACCGCAGGACGCAGGACATAGCTATGGCATGGCGTCAGACGTGGCACGACGTCGGAGATGGAAGGACATGGATATAGAACAACATGGGACATGACAGGACATGGAAGGGCATGGTCGTACGTGGCCATAGACTGACGTCGGACGTGGCAGGATATGGCCATGGTAGGACGCAGGATATGACATGGCGCGGGATATGGCAGGATGCAGGACATGGCAGGGCGTGGCCATGGCACGACATCAGACGTGGCAGGACATGGCCATGGCATGATGCAGGACATGACGGGACATGGCATGGTGTGGTCGTACGTGGCCATGGCCTGACGTCGGACGTGGCAGGACATAGCCATGGCAGGACGCAGGCCATGGCAGGACATGGAAGGACGTGGCCATGGCATGGCATCGGACGTGGTAGGACATGGCCATGGCAGGACGCAGGACATGGGAGGGCGTGGCCATCGCACGGCGTCAGACGTGGCAGGACATGGCCATGGCAGGACGCAGAACATGGCAGGACTCAAGACATGGCAGGACATTGGACATGGCAGGGCGTGGCCAATGCATGATGTCAGAAGTCGCAGGACATGGCCATGGCAGGATGCACGGTATGGCAGGACGCATTCTATGGCAGAATGAAGGACATGGCAGGACGCAGGACATGGCAGGACGCAGGTCATGACAGGGCGTGGCCATGGCACGGCGTCGGACGTGGCAGGACATGGCCATGGAATGATGCAGGACATGACAGGACATGTTAGGGCGTGGTCGTATGCGGCCATGGCCCGACGTCGGACGAGGCAGGACATGGCCACGGCAGGACGCAGGACATGGCAGGACATGGCCATGGCATGGCGTCGGACGTGGTAGGACATGGCCATGGCAAGACGTACGACATGGCAGGACATGGCAGGACGCAGGACATGGCGGGGCATGGCCATGGCACGGTGTCAGACGTGGTAGGACATGGCCATGGCATGATGTCGGACATGACGGGACATGGCAGGGCGTGGTCGTACGTGGCCATGGCCTGACGTTGGACGTGGCAAGACATGACCATGGCAGGACGCAGGTAATGGCAAGGCATGGCCATAGCATGGCATCAGACGTGGCAGGATATGGCCATGGCACTACGCAGGACATGACAGGACATGGCAGGGCGTGGTCGTACGTGGCAATGGCGGGACGTCGGACGTGGCAGGACATGGCCATGGCAGGACGCATGATATTGTAAGACATGGCAAGACATAGGACATGGTAGGACGTAGGACATGGCAGGGCGTGGCCATGGCATGACGTCGGATGTGGCAGGACATGGCCAAGCCAGGACGTAGGACATGACTGGACGCTGGACATGGCAAGGCATGGCCATGGCACAGCGTCGGACGTGGCAGGACATGGCAATGGCACGACTCAGGACATGACAGAACATGGCAGGGAATGGTCGTACGTGGCCATGGCCCGGAGTCAGACGTGGCAGGACATGGCCATGGCAGGACGCATGACATTGTAAGACATAGCAGGACACCGGACATGGTAGGACGTAGGACATGGCAGGGCGTGGCCATGGCACGACGTCGGACGTGGCAGGACGCAGGACATGACTGGACTCAGGACATGGTAGTACGTTGAACATGGCAGGGCGTGGCCATGGCACGGCGTCAGACGTCGCAAGACATGGCAGGACGCAGGACATGGCAAGGCGTGGCCATGGCACAGCGTCGGACGTGGCAGGACATGGCCATTGCAGGACGCAGGGCATGGTAGGATGCAGGACATGGATAGATGCAGGACATGGCACGGCGTCGGATATGGAAGGACATTGCCATGGCATAATATAGGACATGATGGGACATGGTAGGGCGTGGTCGTATGCGGCCATGGCCCGACGTCGGACGAGGCAGGACATGGCCATGGCAGGACGCAGGACATGGCAGGGCATGGCCATGGCATGGCGTCGGACGTGGTAGGACATGGCCATGGCAGGACATAGGACATGGCAGGACATGGCAGGACGCAGGACATGGCGGGGCATGGCCATGGCACGGTGTCAGACGTGGCAGGACATGGCCATGGCATGATGTCGGACATGACGGGACATGGCAGGGCATGGTCGTACGTGGCCATGGCCTGACGTTGGACGTGGCAAGACATGGCCATTGCAGGACGCAGGACATGGCAAGGCATGGCCATAGCATGGCATCAGACGTGGCAGGATATGGCAATGGCACTACCTAGGACATGACAGGACATGGCAGGGCGTGGTCGTACGTGGCAATGGCGGGACGTCAGACGTGGCAGGACATGGCCATGGCAGGACGCATGATATTGTAAGACATGGCAAGACATAGGACATGGTAGGACGTAGGACATGGCAGGGCGTGGCCATGGCATGACATCGGACGTGGCAGGACATGGCCAAGGCAGGACGCAGGACATGACTGGACGCAGGACATGGCAAGGCATGGCCATGGCACAGCGTCGGACGTGGCAGGACATGGCAATGGCACGACTCAGGACATGACAGAACATGGCAGGGAATGGTCGTACGTGGCCATGGCCCGACGTCAGACGTGGCAGGACATGGCCATGGCAGGACGCATGACATTGTAAGACATAGCAGGACACGGGATATGGTAGGACGTAGGACATGGCAGGGCGTGGCCATGGCACGACGTCGGACGTGGCAGGACATGGCCATGGCAGGACACAGGACATGACTGGACTCAGGACATGGTAGTACGTTGAACATGGCAGGGCGTGGCCATGGCACGGTGTCAGACGTCGCATGACATGGCAGGACGCAGGACATGGCAAGGCGTGGCCATGGCACAGCGTCGGAAGTGGCAGGACATGGCCATGGCAGGACGCAGGGCATGGTAGGATGCAGGACATGGATGGACGCAGGACATGGAAGGGCGTGGCCATGGCATGGCATCGGATGTGGTAGGACATGGCCATGGCAGGACGCAGGACATGGGAGGGCGTGGCCATCGCACGGCGTCAGACGTGGCAGGACATGGCCATGGCAGGACGCAGAACATGGCAGGACTCAAGACATGCCAGGACGTTGGACATGGCAGGGCGTGGCCAATGCATGACGTCAGAAGTCGCAGGACATGGCCATGGCAGGACGCACGGTATGGCAGGACACATGACATGGCAGAACGAAGGACATGGCAGGACGCAGGACAAGGCAGGACGCAGGTCATGACAGGGCGTTGCCATGGCACGGCGTCGGACGTGGCAGGACATGGCCATGGCATGATGTAGGGCATGACAGGACATGGTAGGGCGTGGTCGTATGCGGCCATGGCCCGACGTCGGACGAGGCAGGACATGGCCACGGCAGGACGCAAGACATGGCAGGGCATGGCCATGGCATGGCGTCGGACGTGGTAGGACATGGCCATGGCAGGACGTAGGACATTGTAGGACATGGCAGGACGCAGGACATGGCGGGGCATGGCCATGGCACGGTGTCAGACGTGGCAGGACATGGCCATGGCATGATGTCGGACATGACGTGACATGGCAGGGCATGGTCGTACGTGGCCATGGACTGACGTTGGACGTGGCAAGACATGGCCATGGCAGAACGCAGGACATGGCAAAGCATGGCCATAGCATGGCGTCAGACGTGGCAGGATATGGCCATGGCACTACGCAGGACATGACAGGACATGGCAGGGCGTGGTCGTACGTAGCAATGGTGGGACGTCAGATGTGGCAGGACATGGCCATGGCAGGACGCATGATATTGTAAGACATGGCAAGTCATAGGACATGGTAGGACGTAGGACATGGCAGGGCGTGGCCATGGCATGACGTCGGACTAGGCAGGACATGGCCAAGGCAGGACGCAGGACATGACTGGACGCTGGACATGGCAAGGCATGGCCATGGCACAGCGTCGGACGTAGCAGGACATGACAGAACATGGCAGGGAATGGTCGTACGTTGCCATGGCCCGACGTCAGACGTGGCAGGACATGGCCACAGCAAGACGCATGACATTGTAAGACATAGCAGGACACAGGACATGGTAGGACGTAGGACATGGCAGGGCGTGGCCATGGCACGACGTCGGACGTGGCAGGACATGGTCATGGCAGGACGCAGGACATGACTGGACTCAGGACATGGTAGTACGTTGAACATGGCAGTGCGTGGCCATGGCACGGCGTCAGACGTCGCATGACATGGAAGGACGCAGGACATGGCAAGGCGTGGCCATGGCACAGCGTCGGACGTGGCAGGACATGGCCATGGCAGGACGCAGGGCATGGTAGGACGCATGACATGGATGGACGTAGGACATGGAACGGCGTCGAACGTGGAAGGACATTGCCATGGCATAATGTAGGACATGATGGGACATGGTAGGGCGTGGTCGTATGCGGCCATGGCCCGACGTCGGATGAGGCGGGACATAGCCACGGCAGGACGCAGGACATGGCAGGGCATGGCGTCGGACGTGGTAGGACATGGCCATGGCAGGACGTAGGACATGGCAGGACGCAGGACATGGTGGGGCATGGCCATGGCACGGTGTCAGACATGGCAGGACATGGCCATGGCATGATGTCGGACATGACGGGACATGGCAGGGCATGGTCGTATGTGGCCATGGCCTGACGTTGGACGTGGCAAGACATGGCCATGGCGGGACGCAGGACATGGCAAGGCATGGCCATAGCATGGCATCAGACGTGGCAGGATATGGCCATGGCACTACGCAGGACATGACAGGACATGGCAGGGCGTGGTCGTACGTGGCAATGGCGGGACGTCGGACGTGGCAGGACATGGCCATGGTAGGACGCAGGGCATGGTAGGACGTAGGACATGGATGGACGCAGGACATGGCACGGCGTCGGACGTGGAAGGATATTGCCATGGCATAATGTAGGACATGATGGGACATGGTAGGGCATGGTCGTATGCGGCCATGGCCCGACGTCGTACGAGGCAGGACATGGCCACGGCAGGACGCAGGACATGGCAGGGCATGGCCATGGCATGGCGTCGGATGTGGTAGGACATGGCCATGGCAGGACGTAGGACATGGCAAGACGCAGGACATGGCGGGGCATGGCAATGGCACGGTGTCAGACGTGGCAGGACATGGCCGTGGCATGATGTCGGACATGACGGGACATGGCAGGGCGTGGTCGTATGTGGCCATGGCCTGACGTTGGACGTGGCAAGACATGGCCATGGCACGTCGCAGGACATGGCAAGGCATGGCCATAGCATGGCATCAGACGTGGCAGGATATGGCCATGGCACTACGCAGGACATGACAGGACATGGCAGGGCGTGGTCGTATGTGGCAATGGTGGGACGTCGGACGTGGCAGGACATGGCCATGGCAGGACGCATGATATTGTAAGACATGGCAAGATATAGGACATGGTAGGACGTAGGACATGGCAGGGCGTGGCCATGGCATGACGTCGGACGTGGCAGGACATGGCCAAGGCAGTACGCAGGACATGACTGGACGCAGGACATGGCAAGGCATGGCCATGGCACAGCGTCGGACGTGGCAGGACATGGCAATGGCACGACTCAGGACATGATAGAACATGGCAGGGAATGGTCGTACGTGGCCATGGCCCGACGTCAGACGTGGCAGGACATGGCCATGGCAGGACGCATGATATTGTAAGACATAGCAGGACACAGGACATGGTAGGACGTAGGACATGGCAGGGCGTGGCCATGGCACGACGTTGGACGTGGCAGGACATGGCCATGGCAGGACGCAGGACATGACTGGACTCAGGACATGGTAGTACGTTGAACATGGCAGGGCGTGGCCATGGCACGGCGTCAGACGTCGCATGACATGGCAGGACGCAGGACATGGCAAGGCGTGGCCATGGCACAGCGTCGGACGTGGCAGGACATGGCCATGGCAGGACGCAGGGCATGGTAGGACGCAGGACATGGGTTGACGCAGGACATGGCACGGCGTCGGACGTGGAAGGACATTGCCATGGCATAATGTAGGACATGATGGGACATGGTAGGGCCGTGGTCGTATGTGGCCATGGCCCGACGTCGGACGTGGCAGGACATGGCCACGGCAGGACGCAGGACATGGCAGGGCATGGCCATGGCACAGTGTCGGACGTAGCAGGACATGGCCATGGCATGATGCAAGACATGGCAGGGAATGGTCGTGCATGGCCATGGCCCGACGTCAGACGTGGCAGGATATGACCACGGCAGGACGCAGGACATGGAAGGACGCAGGACATGGCAGGGCATGGCCATGGCACGGTGTCGGACATGACAGGACATGGTCGTACGTGGCCATGGCCCGATGTCAGACGTGGTAGGATATGGCCACAGCAGGACGCAGGACATGGTAGGACGCAGAACATGGCAGGGCATGGCCATGGCGCGGTGTCGGACGTGGCAGGACATGGCCATGGCATGATGCTGGACATGACGGGACATGGCAGGGCATGTTGTATGTGGCCATGGCCCGACTTCGGACGTGGCAGGACATGGCCACAGCAAGACGCAGGACATAGCAGGGCATGGCCATGGCACGATGTCGGACATGGCAGGACATGGACATAGAATGACACAGGACATGACAGGACATGGCAAGGCATGGTCGTACGTGGCCATGAACTGACGTCAGACATGGCAGGATATGGCCACGGTAGGACGCAGGACATGGCGTGGTTTGGGATATTAAAGGACGCAGGAAATTGAAGGGCATAGCCATGGCATAACATGGGACGTGGCAGAACATGGCCATGGCATGATGCAGGACATGACGGGACATGGCAGGGCATGGTCGTACGTGGCCATGGTCTAACATCGGACATGGCAGGACATGGCCATGGCAGGACACAAGACATGGCAGGACGCAGGACATGGTAGGACATGGAAGGGCGTGGCCGTGGCACGATGTTCGGATGTGGTAGAAGATGGCCAAGGCAGTACGCAGGACATTGGAGGGCGTGGCCATCGCACGGCGTCGGACGTGGCAGGACATGGCCATGGCAGGACTCAGGACATGGAAGGATGTTGGACATGGCAGGGCATGGCCATGGCACAACGTCAGACGTCGCAGGACATGGCAGGACACAGGATATGTCAGGGTGTGGCCATGGCACGACGTCGGACGAGGCAGGACATGTCCATATTAGGACGCAGGGTATGGTAGGATGCATGACATTGCAGGATGCAGGACATGGCACGACGCAGGACAGGGCAGGGCGTGGCCATGGCACGACGTCGGACGTGGCAGGACATGGCCATGGCATGATGCAGGACATGGCCATGGCATGATGCAGGACATAACAGGACATGGCAGGGCATGGTCGTACGTGGCCATGGCCCGATGTCGGACGTGGCAGGACATGGCCACGGCAGGACGCAGGACATAGCTATGGCATGGCGTCGGACGTGGCACGACGTCGGACATGGAAGGACATGGATATGGAACGACATGGGATATGACAGGACATGGAAGGGCATGGTCATACGTGGCCATAGACTGACGTCGGACGTGGCAGGATATGGCCATGGTAGGATGTAGGACATGACATGGCGCGGGATATGGCAGGACGCAGGACATGGCAGGGCGTGGCCATGGCACGACATCAGACGTGGCAGGACATGGCCATGGCATGATACAGGACATGACGGGACATGGCATGGTGTGGTCGTACGTGGCCATGGCCTGACGTCGGACGTGGCAGGACATGGCCATGGTAGGACGCAGGCCATGGCAGGACATGGAAGGGCGTGGCCATGGCATGGCATCGGACGTGGTAGGACATGGCCATGGCAGGACGCAGGACATGGGAGGGCGTGGCCATCGCACGGCGTCAGACATGGCAGGACATGGCCATGGCAGGACGCAGAACATGGCAGGACTCAAGACATGCCAGGACGTTGGACATGGCAGGGCGTGGCCAATGCATGACGTCAGAAGTCGCAGGACATGGCCATGGTAGGACGCAGGGTATGGCAGGACGCATGACATGGCAGAACGAAGGACATGACACGACGCAGGACATGGCAGGACGCAGGTCATGACAGGGCGTGGCCATGGCACGGCGTCGGACGTGGCAGGACATGGCCATGGCATGATGCAGGACATGATGGGACATGGTAGGGCGTGGTCATATGGGGCCATGGCCTGACGTCGGAAGAGGCAGGACATGGCCACGGTAGGACGCAGGATATGGCAGGGCATGGCCATGGCATGGCATCGGACGTGGTAGGACATGGCCATGGCAGGACGTAGGACATGGCAGGACATGGTAGGACGCAGGACATGGCGGGGCATGGCCATGGCACGGTGTCAGACGTGGCAGGACATGGCCATGGCATGATGTCGGACACGACGGGACATGGCAGGCCGTGGTCGTACGTGGCCATGGCCTGACGTTGGACGTGGCAAGACATGGCCATGGCAAGACGCAGGACATGGCAAGGCATGACCATAGCATGGCGTAAGACGTGGCAGGATATGGCCATGGCACTACGCAGGACATGACAGGACATGGCAGGGCGTGGTCGTACGTGGCAATGGCGGGACGTCGGACGTGGCAGGACATGGCCATGGCACAGCGTCGAACGTGGCAGGACATGGCAATGGCACGACTCAGGACATGACAGAACATGGCAGGGACTGGTCGTACGTGGCCATGGCCCGATGTCAGACGTGGCAGGACATGGCCATGGCAGGACGCATGACATTGTAAGACATAGTAGGACACAAGACATGGTAGGACGTAGGACATGGTAGGGCGTGGCCATGGCACGACGTCGGACGTGGCATGGCCATGGCAGGACGCAGGACATGGACTGGACTCAGGACTTGGTAGTACGTTGAACATGGCAGGGCGTGGCCATGGCACGGCGTCAGACGTCGCATGACATGGCAGGACGCAGGACATGGCAAGGCGTGGCCACGGCACAGCGTCGGACGTGGCAGGACATGGCCATGGCAGGACGCAGGGCATGGTAGGACGCAGGACATGGATGGACGTAGGACATGGCACGGCATCGGACGTGGAAGGACATTGCCATGGCATAATGTAGGACATGATGGGACATGGTAGGGCGTGGTCGTATGTTGCCATGGCCCGACGTCGGACGTGGCAGGACATGGCCACGGCAGGACGCAGGACATGGCAGGGCATGGCTATGGCACAGTGTCAGACGTAGCAGGACATGGCCATAGCATGATGCAGGACATGGCAGGGAATGGTCGTACATGGCCGTGGCCCGACGTCAGACGTGGCAGGATATGACCACGGCAGGAAGCAGGACATGGCAGGGTATGGCCATGGCACGGTGTCGGACATGAAAGGACATGGTCGTATGTGGCCATGGCCCGATGTCAGATGTGGTAGGATATGGCCACGGCAGGACGCAGGACATGGCAGGACATGGCAGGACGCAGGACATGGCAGGACATGGCAGGGCATGGCCATGGCACGGTGTCGGACGTGGCAGGACATGGCCATGGCATGATGCTGGACATGACGGGACATGGCAGGGCATGTTGTATGTGGCCATGGCCCGACTTCGGACGGGGCAGGACATGGCCACGACAAGACGCAGGACATAGCTGGGCATGGCCATGGCACGATGTCGGACATGGCAGGACATGGACATAGAACGACACAGGACATGACAGGACATGGCAGGGCATGGTCGTACGTGGCCATGAACTGACGTCAGACGTGGCAGGATATGGCCACGGTAGGACGCAGGACATGGCGGGGTTCGGGATATGAATGGACGCAGGACATGGAAGGGCATGGCCATGGCATGACATCGGACGTGGCAGAACATGGCCATGGCAGGATGCAGGACATGACGGGACATGGCAGGGCGTGGTCGTACGTGGCCATGGTCTAACGTCGGACGTGGCAGGACATGGCCATGGCAGGACACAGGACATGGCAGGACACAGGACATGGTAGGACATGGAAGGGCGTGGCCGTGGCACGACATCGGACGTGGTAGGAGATGGCCAAGGCAGTACGCAGGACATTGGAGGGCATGGCCATAGCACGGCGTCGGACGTGGCAGGACATGGCCATGGCAGGACTCAGGACATGGCAGGACATTGGACATGGCAGGGCATGGCCATGGCACGACGTCAGACGTCGCAGGACATGGCAGGACGCAGGATATGTCATGGTGTAGCCATGGCACGACGTCGGACGAGGCAGGACCAGGCCTTATTAGGACGCAGGGTATGGCAGGATGCATGACATGGCAGGACGCAAGACATGGCAGGACGCAGGACAGGGCAGGGCATGGCCATGGCAGGACGTCGGATGTGGCAGGACATGGCCATGGCATGATGCAGGACATGGCCATGGCATGATGCAGGACATGACAGGGCATGGCAGGGCATGGTCGTACGTGGCCATGGCCCGACGTCGGACGTGGCAGGACAAGGCCACGGCACGACGCAGGACATAGCTATGGCATGGCGTCGGACGTGGCACGACGTCGGACATGGAAGGACATGGATATGGAACGACATGGGACTTGACAGGACATGGAAGGGCATGGTCGTACGTGGCCATAGACTGACGTCGGACGTGGCAGGATATGGCCATGGTAGGACGCAGGACATGACATGGCGCGGGATATGGCAGGACGCAGGACATGGCAGGGCGTGGCCATGGCACGACATCAGACGTGGCAGGACATGGCCATGGCATGATGCAGGACATGACGGGACATGGCATGGTGTGGTCGTACGTGGCCATGGCCTGACGTCGGACGTGGCAGGACATGGCCATGGCAGGACGCAGGCCATGGCAGGACATGGAAGGGCGTGGCCATGGCATGGCATCGGACGTGGTAGGACATGGCCATGGCAGGACGCAGGACATGGGAGGGCGTGGCCATCGCACGGCGTCAGACATGGCAGGACATGGCCATGGCAGGACGCAGAACATGGCAGGACTCAAGACATGCCAAGACGTAGGACATGGTAGGGCGTGGCCATGGCATGACGTCGGACGTGGCAGGACATGGCCAAGGCAGTACGCAGGACATGACTGGACGCAGGACATGGCAAGGCATGGCCATGGCACAGCGTCGGACGTGGCAGGACATGGCAATGGCACGACTCAGGACATGATAGAACATGGCAGGGAATGGTCGTACGTGGCCATGGCCCGACGTCAGACGTGGCAGGACATGGCCATGGCAGGACGCATGACATTGTAAGACATAGCAGGACACAGGACATGGTAGGACGTAGGACATGGCAGGGCGTGGCCATGGCACGACGTTGGACGTGGCAGGACATGGCCATGGCAGGACGCAGGACATGACTGGACTCAGGACATGGTAGTACGTTGAACATGGCAGGGCGTGGCCATGGCACGGCGTCAGACGTCGCATGACATGGCAGGACGCAGGACATGGCAAGGCGTGGCCATGGCACAGCGTCGGACGTGGCAGGACATGGCCATGGCAGGACGCAGGGCATGGTAGGACGCAGGACATGGGTGGACGCAGGACATGGCATGGCGTCGGACGTGGAAGGACATTGCCATGGCATAATGTAGGACATGATGGGACATGGTAGGGCGTGGTCGTATGTGGCCATGGCCCGACGTCGGACGTGGCAGGACATGGCCACGGCAGGACGCAGGACATGGCAGGGCATGGCCATGGCACAGTGTCGGACGTAGCAGGACATGGCCATGGCATGATGCAAGACATGGCAGGGAATGGTCGTGCATGGCCATGGCCCGACGTCAGACGTGGCAGGATATGACCACGGCAGGACGCAGGACATGGAAGGACGCAGGACATGGCAGGGCATGGCCATGGCACGGTGTCGGACATGACAGGACATGGTCGTACGTGGCCATGGCCCGATGTCAGACGTGGAAGGATATGGCCACAGCAGGACGCAGGACATGGCAGGACATGGTAGGACGCAGAACATGGCAGGGCATGGCCATGGCGCGGTGTCGGACGTGGCAGGACATGGCCATGGCATGATGCTGGACATGACGGGACATGGCAGGGCATGTTGTATGTGGCCATGGCCCGACTTCGGACGTGGCAGGACATGGCCACAGCAAGACGCAGGACATAGCAGGGCATGGCCATGGCACGATGTCGGACATGGCAGGACATGGACATAGAATGACACAGGACATGACAGGACATGGCAGGGCATGGTCGTACGTGGCCATGAACTGACGTCAGACATGGCAGGATATGGCCACGGTAGGACGCAGGACATGGCGGGGTTTGGGATATTAAAGGACGCAGGAAATGGAAGGGCATAGCCATGGCATAACATCGGACGTGGCAGAACATGGCCATGGCATGATGCAGGACACGACGGGACATGGCAGGGCATGGTCGTATGTGGCCATGGTCTAACATCGGACATGGCAGGACATGGCCATGGCAGGACACAAGACATGGCAGGACGCAGGACATGGTAGGACATGGAAGGGCATGGCCGTGGCACGATGTCGGACGTGGTAGAAGATGGCCAAGGCAGTACGCAGGACATTGGAGGGCGTGGCCATCGCACGGCGTCGGACGTGGCAGGACATGGCCATGGCAGGACTCAGGACATGGAAGGATGTTGGACATGGCAGGGCATGGCCATGGCACAACGTCAGACGTCGCAGGACATGGCAGGACACAGGATATGTCAGGGTGTGGCCATGGCACGACGTCGGACGAGGCAGGACATGGCCATATTAGGACGCAGGGTATGGTAGGATGCATGACATTGCAGGATGCAGGACATGGCAGGACGCAGGACAGGGCAGGGCATGGCCATGGCACGACGTCGGACGTGGCAGGACATGGCCATGGCATGATGCAGGACATGGCCATGGCATGATGCAGGACATAACAGGACATGGCAGGGCATGGTCGTACGTGGCCATGGCCCGATGTCGGACGTGGCAGGACATGGCCACGGCAGGACGCAGGACATAGCTATGGCATGGCGTCGGACGTGGCACGACGTCGGACATGGAAGGACATGGATATGGAACGACATGGGACATGACAGGACATGGAAGGGCATGGTCATACGTGGCCATAGACTGACGTCGGACGTGGCAGGATATGGCCATGGTAGGATGTAGGACATGACATGGCGCGGGATATGGCAGGACGCAGGACATGGCAGGGCGTGGCCATGGCACGACATCAGACGTGGCAGGACATGGCCATGGCATGATGCAGGACATGACGGGACATGGCATGGTGTGGTCGTACGTGGCCATGGCCTGACGTCGGACGTGGCAGGACATGGCCATGGCAGGACGCAGGCCATGGCAGGACATGGAAGGGCGTGGCCATGGCATGGCATCGGACGTGGTAGGACATGGCCATGGCAGGACGCAGGACATGGGAGGGCGTGGCCATCGCACGGCGTCAGACGTGGCAGGACATGGCCATGGCAGGACGCAGAACATGGCAGGACTCAAGACATGCCAGGACGTTGGACATGGCAGGGCGTGGCCAATGCATGACGTCAGAAGTCGCAGGACATGGCCATGGTAGGACGCAGGGTATGGCAGGACGCATGACATGGCAGAACGAAGGACATGACACGACGCAGGACATGGCAGGACGCAGGTCATGACAGGGCGTGGCCATGGCACGGCGTCGGACGTGGCAGGACATGGCCATGGCATGATGCAGGACATGATGGGACATGGTAGGGCGTGGTCATATGGGGCCATGGCCCGACGTCGGAAGAGGCAGGACATGGCCACGGTAGGACGCAGGATATGGCAGGGCATGGCCATGGCATGGCATCGGACGTGGTAGGACATGGCCATGGCAGGACGTAGGACATGGCAGGACATGGCAGGACGCAGGACATGGCGGGGCATGGCCATGGCACGGTGTCAGACGTGGCAGGACATGGCCATGGCATGATGTCGGACATGACGGGACATGGCAGGCCGTGGTCGTACGTGGCCATGGCCTGACGTTGGACGTGGCAAGACATGGCCATGGCAAGACGCAGGACATGGCAAGGCATGACCATAGCATGGCATAAGACGTGGCAGGATATGGCCATGGCACTACGCAGGACATGACAGGACATGGCAGGGCGTGGTCGTACGTGGCAATGGCGGGACGTCGGACGTGGCAGGACATGGCCATGGCACAGCGTCGAACGTGGCAGGACATGGCAATGGCACGACTCAGGACATGACAGAACATGGCAGGGAATGGTCGTACGTGGCCATGGCCCGATGTCAGACGTGGCAGGACATGGCCATGGCAGGACGCATGACATTGTAAGACATAGCAGGACACAAGACATGGTAGGACGTAGGACATGGTAGGGCGTGGCCATGGCACGACGTCTGGCGTGGCATGGCCATGGCAGGACGTAGGACATGACTGGACTTAGGACTTGGTAGTACGTTGAACATGGCAGGGCGTGGCCATGGCACGGCGTCAGATGTCTCATGACATGGCAGGACGCAGGACATGGCAAGGCGTGGCCACGGCACAGCGTCGGACGTGGCAGGACATGGCCATGGCAGGACGCAGGGCATGGTAGGACGCAAGACATGGATGGACGTAGGACATGGCACGGCATCGGACGTGGAAGGACATTGCCATGGCATAATGTAGGACATGATGGGACATGGTTGGGCGTGGTCGTATGTTGCCATGGCCCGACGTCGGACGTGGCAGGACATGGCCACGGGAGGACGCAGGACATGGCAGGGCATGGCTATGGCACAGTGTCGGACGTAGCAGGACATGGCCATAGCATGATGCAGGACATGGCAGGGAATGGTCGTACATGGCCATGGCCCGACGTCAGACGTGGCAGGATATGACCACGGCAGGACGCAGGACATGGCAGGGTATGGCCATGGCACGGTGTCGGACATGAAAGGACATGGTCGTACGTGGCCATGGCCCGATGTCAGATGTGGTAGGATATGGCCACGGCAGGACGCAGGACATGGCAGGACATGGCAGGACGCAGGACATGGCAGGACATGGCAGGGCATGGCCATGGCACGGTGTCGGACGTGGCAGGACATGGCCATGGCATGATGCTGGACATGACGGGACATGGCAGGGCATGTTGTATGTGGCCATTGCCCGACTTCGGACGGGGCAGGACATGGCCACGACAAGACGCAGGACATAGCTGGGCATGGCCATGGCACGATGTCGGACATGGCAGGACATGGACATAGAACGACACAGGACATGACAGGACATGGCAGGGCATGGTCGTACGTGGCCATGAACTGACGTCAGACGTGGCAGGATATGGCCACGGTAGGACGCAGGACATGGCGGGGTTCGGGATATGAATGGACGCAGGACATGGAAGGGCATGGCCATGGCATGACATCGGACGTGGCAGAACATGGCCATGGCAGGATGCAGGACATGACGGGACATGGCAGGGCGTGGTCGTACGTGGCCATGGTCTAACGTCGGACATGGCAGGACATGGCCATGGTAGGACACAGGACATGGCAGGACACAGGACATGGTAGGACATGGAAGGGCGTGGCCGTGGCACGACATCGGACGTGGTAGGAGATGGCAAAGGCAGTACGCAGGACATTGGAGGGCATGGCCATAGCACGGCGTCGGACGTGGCAGGACATGGCCATGGCAGGACTCAGGACATGGCAGGACATTGGACATGGCAGGGCATGGCCATGGCACGACGTCAGACGTCGCAGGACATGGCAGGACGCAGGATATGTCAGGGTGTGGCCATGGCACGACGTCGGACGAGGCAGGACCAGGCCTTATTAGGACGCAGGGTATGGCAGGATGCATGACATGGCAGGACGCAGGACATGGCAGGACGCAGGACAGGGCAGGGCGTGGCCATGGCACGACGTCGGATGTGGCAGGACATGGCCATGGCATGTTGCAGGACATGGCCATGGCATGATGCAGGACATGACAGGACATGGCAGGGCATGGTCGTACGTGGCCATGGCCCGACGTCGGACGTGGCAGGACAAGGCCACGGCAGGACGCAGGACATAGCTATGGCATGGCGTCGGACGTGGCACGACGTCGGACATGGAAGGACATGGATATGGAACGACATGGGACTTGACAGGACATGGAAGGGCATGGTCGTACGTGGCCATAGACTGACGTCGGACGTGGCAGGATATGGCCATGGTAGGACGCAGGACATGACATGGCGCGGGATATGGCAGGACGCAGGACATGGCAGGGCGTGGCCATGGCACGACATCAGACGTGGTAGTACATGGCCATGGCATGATGCAGGACATGACGGGACATGGCATGGTGTTGTCGTACGTGGCCATGGCCTGACGTCGGACGTGGCAGGACATGGCCATGGCAGGACGCAGGCCATGGCAGGACATGGAAGGGTGTGGCCATGGCATGGCATCGGATGTGGTAGGACATGGCCATGGCAGGACGCAGGACATGGGAGGGCGTGGCCATCGCACGGCGTCAGACGTGGCAGGACATGGCCATGGCAGGACGCAGAACATGGCAGGACTCAAGACATGCCAGGACGTTGGACATGGCAGGGCGTGGCCAATGCATGACGTCAGAAGTCGCAGGACATGGCCATGGCAGGACGCACGGTATGGCAGGATGCATGACATGGCAGAACGAAGGACATGGCAGGACGCAGGACATGGCAGGACGCAGGTCATGACATGGCGTGGCCATGGCACGGCGGCGGACGTGGCAGGACATGGCCATGGCATGATACAGGACATGACAGGACATGGTAGGGCGTGGTCGTATGCGGCCATGGCCCGACGTCGGACGAGGCAGGACATGGCCACGGCAGGACGCGGGACATGGCAGGGCATGGCCATGGCATGGCGTCGGACGTGGTAGGACATGGCCATGGCAGGACGTAGGACATGGCAGGACATTGCAGGATGCAGGACATGGCGGGGCATGGCCATGGCACGGTGTCAGACGTGGCAGGACATGGCCATGGCATGATGTCGGACATGACGGGACATGGCAGGGCGTGGTCGTACATGGCCATGGCCTGACGTTGGACGTGGCAAGACATGGCCATGGCAGGACGTAGGACATGGCAAGGCATGGCCATAGCATGGCGTCAGACGTGGCAGGATATGGCCATGGCACTACGCAGGACATGACAGGACATGGCAGGCGTGGTCGTACGTGGCAATGGCAGGACGTCAGACGTGGCAGGACATGGCCATGGCAGGACGCATGATATTATAAGACATGGCAAGACATAGGACATGGTAGGACGTAGGACATGGCACGGCATTACCATGGCATGACGTCGGACATGGTAGGACATGGCCAAGGCAGGACGCAGGACATGACTTGACGTAGGACATGGCAAGGTATGGCCATGGCACAGCATCGGACGTGGCAGGACATAGCAATGGCACGACTCAGGACATGACAGAACATGGCAGGGAATGGTCGTACGAGGCCATGGCCTGACGTCAGACGTGGCAGGACATGGCCATGGCACAACGCATGACATTGTAAGACATAGCAGGACACAGGACATGGTAGGACGTAGGACATGGCAGGGCGTGGCCATGGCACGACGTCGGACGTGGCAGGACATGGACATGGTAGGACGCAGGACATGACTGGACTCAGGACATGGTAGTACGTTGAACATGGCAGGGCGTGGCCATGGCACGACGTCAGACGTCGCATGACATGGCAGGACGCAGGACATGGCAAGGCATGGCCATGGCACAGCGTCGGACGTGGCAGGACATGGCCATGGCAGGACGCAGGGCATGGTAGGACGCAGGACATGGATGGACGCAGGACATGGCACGGCGTCGGACGTGGAAGGACATTACCATGGCATAACGTAGGACATGATGGGACATGGTAGGGCGTGGTTGTATGTGGCCATGGCCCGACGTCGGACGTGGCAGGACATGGCCACGGCAGGACGCAGGACATGGCAGGGCATGGCTATGGCACAGTGTCGGACGTAGCAGGACATGGCCATGGCATGATGCAAGACATGGCAGGGAATGGTCGTACATGGTCATGGCCCGACGTCAGACGTGGCAGGATATGACCACGGCAGGACGCAGGACATGGAAGGACGCAGGACATAGCAGGGCATGGCCATGGCATGGTGTCGGACATGACATGACATGGTCGTACGTGGCCATGGCCCGATGTCAGACGTGGTAGGATATGGCCACGACAGGACGCAGGACATGGCAGGACATGGCAGGACGCAGGACATGGTAGGACATGGCAGGGCATGGCCATGGCACGGTGTCGGACGTGGCAGGACATGGCCATGGCATGATGCTGGACATGACGGGACATGGCAGGGTGTGTTGTATGTGGCCATGGCCCGACTTCGGACGTGGCAGGACATGGCCACGGCAAGACGCAGGACATAGCAGGGCATGGCCATGGCACGATGTCGGACATGGCAGGACATGGACATAGAACAACACAGGACATGACAGGACATGGCAGGGCATGGTCGTACGTGGCCATGAACTGAAATCAGATGTGGCTGGATATGGCCACGGTAGGACGCAGGACATGGTGGGGTTCGGGATATGAAAGGATGCAGGACATGGAAGGGCATGGCCATGGCATGACATCGGACGTGGCAGAACATGGCCATGGCATGATGCACGACATGACGGGACATGGCAGGGCGTGGTCGTACGTGGCCATGGTCTAACGTCGGACATGGCAGGACATGGCTATGGCAGGACACAGGACATGGCAGGACGCAGGAGATGGCAGGATGCAGGACATGGTAGGACATGAAAGGGCGTGGCCGTGGCACAACGTCGGACGTGGTAGGAGATGGCCAAGCCAGTATGCAGGACATTGGAGGGCGTGGCCATCGCATGGCATCGGACGTGGCAGGACATGGCCGTGGCAGGACTCAGGATATGGAAGGACGTTGGACATGGCAGGGCATGGCCATGGCACGACGTCAGACGTCGTAGGACATGGCAGGACGCAGGATATGTCAGGGTGTTGCCATGGCACGACGTCGGACGAGGCCGGACATGGCCATATTAGGACGCAGGTTATGGCAGCATGCATGACATGGCAAGACGCAGGACATGGCAGGATGCAGGAAAGGGCAAGGCGTGGCCATGGCACGACGTCGGACGTGGCAGGACATGGCCATGGCATGATGCAGGACATGGCCATGGCATGATGCAGGACATGACAGGACATGGCAGGGCATGGTCGTATGTGGCCATGGCCCGACGTCGGACGTGGCAGGACATGGCCACAGCAGGACGCAGGACATAGCTATGGCATGGCGTCGGACGTGGTACGAAGTCGGACATGGAAGGACATGGATGTGGAACGACATGGGACATGACAGGACATGGAAGGGCATGGTCGTACGTGGCCATAGACTGACGTCGGACGTGGTAGGATATGGCCATGGTAGGACGCAGGACATGACATGGCACGGGATATGGCAGGACGCAGGACATGGCAGGGCGTGGCCATGGCACGACATCAGACGTGGCAGGACATGGACATGGCATAATGCAGGACATGACGGGACATGGCATGGTGTGGTCGTACGTGGCTATGGCCTGACGTCGGACGTGGCAGGACATGGCCATGGCAGGACATGGAAGTGCGTGGCCATGGCATGGCATCGGACGTGGTAGGACATGGCCATGGCAGGACGCAGGACATGGGAGGGCATGGCCATCGCACGGCGTCAGATGTGGCAGGACATAGCCATGGCAGGACGTAGAACATGGCAGGACTCAAGACATGCCAGGACATTGGACATGGCAGGGCGTGGCCAATGCATGACGTCAGAAGTCGCAGGACATGGCCATGGCAGGACGCAGGGTATGGTAGGACGCATGACATGGAAGAACGAAGGACATGGAAGGACGCAGGTGATGACAAGGCGTGGCCATGGCACGGCGTCGGACATGGCAGGACATGGCCATGGCATGATGAAGGACATGACAGGACATGGTAGGGCGTTGTCGTATGCGGCCATGGTCCGACGTCGGACGAGGCAGGACATGGCCACGGCAGGATGTAGGACATGGCAGGGCATGGCCATGGTATGGCATCGGACGTGGTAGGACATGGCCATGGCAGGAAGTAGGACATGGCAGGACATGGCAGGACGCAGGACATGGCGGGGCATGGCCATGGCACGGTGTCAGACGTGGCAGGACATGGGCATGGCATGATGTCGGACATGACGGGACATGGCAGGGCGTGGTCGTACATGGCCATGGCCTGACGTTGGACGTGGCAAGACATGGCCATGGCAGGACGCATGACATGGCAAGGCATGGCCATAGCATGGCGTCAGACGTGGTAGGATATGGCCATGGCACTATGCAGGACATGACAGGACATGGCAGGGCTTGGTCGTACGTGGCAATGGCGGGATGTCGGATGTGGCAGGACATGGCCATGGCAGGACGAATGATATTGTAAGACATGGCTAGACATAGGACATGGTAGGACGTAGGACATGGCAGGGCGTGGCCATGGCATGACGTCGAACGTGGCAGGACATGGCCAAGGCAGGACGCAGGACATGATTGGACGCAGGACATGGCAAGGCATGGCCATGGCATAGCGTCAAACGTGGCAGGACATGGCAATGGCATGACTCAGGACATGACAGAACATGGCAGGGAATGGTCGTACGTGGCCATGGCCCGACGTCAGACGTGGCAGGACATGGCCATGGCAGGACGCATGACATTGTAAGACATAGCAGGACACAGGACATGGTAGGACGTAGGACATGGCAGGGCGTGGCCATGGCACGACGTCGGACGTGGCAGGACATGGCCATGGCAGGACGCAGGACATGACTGGACTCAGGACATGGTAGTACGTTGAACATGGCAGGGCGTGGCCATGGCACGGCGTCAGACGTCGCATGACATGGCAGGACGTAGGACATGGCAAGGCGTGTCCATGGCACAGCGTCGGACGTGGCAGGACATGGCCATGGCAGGACGCAGGGCATGGTAGGACGCAGGACATGGATGGACGCAGGACATGGCACGGCGTCGGACGTGGAAGGACATTGCCATGGCATAATGTGGGACATGATGGGACATGGTAGGGCATGGTCGTATGTGGCCATGGCCCGATGTGGGATGTGGTAGGACATGGCCACGGTAGGACGCAGGGCATGGCAGGGCATGATCATGGCACAGTGTCGGACGTAGCAGGACATGGCCATGGCATGATGCAGGACATGGCAGGGAATGGTCGTACATGGCCATGGCCCAACGTCAGACGTGGTAGGATATGACCACGGTAGGACGTAGGACATGGCAGGGCATGGCCATGGCACGGTGTAGGACATGACAGGACATGGTCGTACGTGGCTATGGCCCGATGTCAGACGTGGTAGGATATGGCCACGGCAGGACGCAGGACATGGCAGGACATAGCAGGACGCAGGACATGGCAAGACATGGCAGGGCATGGCCATGGCACGGTGTCGGACGTGGCAGGATATGGCAGGACGCTGGACATGGCAGGATATGGCAGGGCATGGCCATGGCATGGTGTCGGATGTGGCAGGACATGGCCATGGCATGATGCTGGACATGACGGGACATGGCAGGGCATGTTGTATGTGGCCATGGCCCGACTTCGGACGTGGCAGGACATGGCCACGGCAAGACGCAGGACATAGCAGGGCATGGCCATGGCACAATGTCGGACATGGCAGGACATGGACATAGAACGACACAGGACATGACAGGACATGGCAGGGCATGGTCGTACGTGGCCATGAACTGACGTCAGACGTGGCAGGATATGGCCACGGTAGGACGCAGGACATGGCGGGGTTCGGGATATGGAAGGACGCAGGACATGGAAGGGCATGGCCATGGCATGACATCGGACGTGGCAGAACATGGCCATGGCATGATGCAGGACATGACGGGACATGGCAGGGCGTGGTCGTACGTGGCCATGGTCTAACGTCGGACATGGCAGGACATGGCCATGGCAGGACACATGACATGGCAAGATGCAGGACATGGCAGGACGCAGGACATGGTAGGACATGGAAGGGCGCGGCCGTGGCACAACGTCGGACGTGGTAGGAGATGGCCAAGGCAGTACGCAGGACATGGGAGGGCATGGCCATCGCACGGACGTGGCAGGACATGGCCATGGCAGGACTCAGGACATGGCAGGACATTGGACATGGCAGGGCATGGCCATGGCACGACGTCAGACGTCGCAGGACATGGCAGGACGCAGGATATGTCAGGGTGTGGCCATGGCACGTCGTCGGACGAGGCAGGACATGGCCATGTTAGGACGCAGGGTATTGCAGGACGCATGACATGGCAGGACGCAGGACATGGCAGGACGCAGGACAGGGCAGGGCGTGGCCATGGCACGACGTCGGACGTAGCAGGACATGACAGGACATGGCAGGGCATGGTCGTACGTGGCCATGGCCCGACGTCGGACGTGGCAAGACATGGCCACGGCAGGACGCAGGACATAGCTATGGCATGGCGTCGGACGTGGCACGACGTCGGACATGGAAGTACATGGATATGAAATGACATGGGACATGACAGGACATGGAATGGCATGGTCGTACGTGGCCATAGACTGACGTCGGACGTGGCAGGATATGGCCATGGTAGGACGCAGGACATGACATGGCGCGGGATATGGCAGGACGCAGGACATGGCAGGGCGTGGCCATGGCACGACATCAGGCGTGGCAGGACATGGCCATATCATGATGCAGGACATGACGGGACATGGCATGGTGTGGTCGTACGTGACCATGGCCTGACGTCGGACGTGGCAGGACATGGCCATGGCAGGACGAAGGACATGGCAGGAAGCAGGACATGGCAGGACATGGAAGGGCATGGCCATGGCATGGCATCGGACGTGGTAGGACATGGCCATGGCAGGCTGCAGGACATGGGAGGGCGTGGCCATCGCACGGCATCAGACCTGGTAGGACATGGCCATGGCAGGACGCAGAACATGGCAGGACTCAAGACATGCTAGGAAGTTGGACATGGCAGGGCGTGGCCAATGCATGACGTCAGAAGTCGCAGGACATGGCCATGGCAGGACGCAGGGTATAGTAGGACGCATGACATGGCAGAACGAAGGACATGGCAGGACGCAGGACATGGCAGGACGCAGGTCATGGCAGGGCGTGGCTATGGCACGGCATCGAACATGGCAGGACATGGCCATGGCATGATGCAAGACATGACAGGACATGGCAGGGCGTGGTCGTACGCGGCCATGGCCTGACGTCGAACGAGGCAGGACATGGCCACGGGAGGACGCAGAACATGGCAGGGCATATCCATGGCATGGTGTCGGACGTGGTAGGACATGGCCATGGCAGGACGTAGGACATGGCAGGACATGGAGGGGCATGGCCATGGCACGGCGTCGGACGTGGCAGGACATGGCCATGGCATGATGTCGGACATGACGGGACATGGCAGGGCGTGGTCGTACGTGGCCATGGCCTGACGGTTGACGTGGCAAGACATGGCCATGGCAGGACGCAGGACATGGCAAGGCATGGCCATAGCATGGCGTCAGACGTGGCAGGATATGGCCATGGCACTACGCAGGACATGACAGGACATGGTAGGGCGTGGTCGTACATGGCAATGGCGGGACGTCGGACGTGGCAGGACATGGCCATGGCAGGACGCATGATATTGTAAGACATGGCAAGACATAGGACATGGTAGGACGTAGGACATGGCAGGGCGTGGCCATGGCATGACGTCGGACGTGGCAGGACATGGCCAAGGCAGGACGCAGGACATGACTGGACGCAGGACATGGCAAGGCATGGCCATGGCACAGCGTCGGACGTGGCAGGACATGGCAATGGCACCACTTAGGACATGACAGAACATGGCAGGGAATGGTCGTACGTGGCCATGGCACGACGTCGGACGTGGTAGGACATGGCCATGGCAGGACGCAGGACATGACTGGACTCAGGACATGGCAGGGCGTGGCCATGGCATAACGTCGGACGTGGCAGGACATGGCCAAGGCATGACGCAGGACATGGCTGGACGCAGGACATGGCAAGGCATGGCCATGGCACAGCGTCGGACGTGGCAGGACATGGCAATGGCACGACTCAGGACATGACAGAACATGGCAGGGAATGGTCGTACGTGGCCATGGCGCGACGTCGGACGTGGCAGGACATGGCCATGGCAGGACGAAGAACATGAAAGGACTCAGGACATGGTAGGACATTGAACATGGCAGGGCGTGGCCACGGCACGGCGTCAGACGTCGCATGACATGGCAGGACGCATGACATGGCAGGACGAAGGACATGGCAAGGCGTGGCCATAGCACAGCATCGGACGTGGCAGGACATGGCCATGGCAGGACGCAGGGCATGGTAGGATGCAGGACATGGATGGACGCAGGACATGGCACGGCGTCGGACGTGGAAGGACATTGCCATGGCATGATGTAGGACATGATGGGACATGGTAGGGCGTGGTCGTATGTGGCCATGGCCCGATGTCGGACGTGGCAGGAAATGGCCACGGCAGGACGCAGGACATGGCAGGGCATGGCCATGGCACAGTGTCGGACGTAGCAGGACATGGCCATGGCATGACACAGGACATGACATGATATGGCAGGGAATGGTCGTACATGGCCATGGCCCGACGTCAGACGTGGCAGGATATGACCACTGCAGGACGCAGGACATGGAAGGACGTAGGACATGGCAGGGCATGGCCATGGCACGGTGTCGGACGTGGCAGGACATGGCCACGGCAGGACGCAGGACATGGCAGGGCATGGCCATGGCACGATGCAGGACATGACATGACATGGTCGTACGTGGCCATGGCCCGACGTCAGACGTGGTAGGATATGGCCACGGCAGGACACAGGACATAGCAGGACATGGCAGGACGCAGGACATGGCAGGACATGGCAGGGCATGGCCATGGCACGGTGTGGGACGTGGCAGGACATGGCCATGGCATGATGCTGGACATGACGGGACATGGCAGGGCATGTTGTATGTGGCCATGGCCCGACTTCGGATGTGGCAGGACATGGCCACGGCAAGACGCAGGACATAGCAGGACATGGCCATGGCAGAACGTAGGACATGGCAAGGCATGGCCATAGCATGGCGTCAGACGTGGCAGGATATGGCCATGGCACTATGCAGGACATGACAGGACATGGCAGGGCGTGGTCGTACGTGGCAATGGCGGGACGTCGGACGTGGCAGGACATGGCCATGGCAGGACGCATGATATTATAAGACATGGCAAGACATAGGACATGGTAGGATGTAGGACATGGCAGGGCGTGGCCATAGCATGATGTTAGACGTGGCAGGACATGGCCATGGCAGGATGCAGGACATGACTGGACGCAGGAAATGGCAAGGCATAGCCATAGCATGGCGTCGGACGTGGCAGGATATGGCCATGGCACTACGCAGGACATGACAGAACATGGCAGGGCGTGGTCGTACGTGGCAATGGCGGGACGTCGGACGTGGCAGGACATGGCCATGGCAGGACACATGATATTGTAAGACATGGCAAGACACAGGACATGGTAAGATGTAGGACATGGCAGGGAGTGGCCATGGCATGACGTCGGACGTGGCAGGACATGACCATGGCAGGACGCAGGACATGACTGGACGCAGGACATGGCAAGGCATGGCCATAGCATGGCGTCGGATGTGGCAGGATATGGCCATGGCACTACGCAGGACATGACAGGACATGGCAGGGCGTGGTCGTACGTGGCAATGGCGGGATGTCGGACGTGGCAGGACATGGCCATGGCAGGACTCATGACATTATAAGACATGGCAGGACATAAGACATGGTAGGACGTAGGACATGGCAGGGCGTGGCCATGGCACGACGTCGGACATGGCAGGACATGGCCATGGCAGGACGCAGGACATGACTGGACTAAGGACATGGTAGGACGTTGAACATGGCAGGGCGTGGCCATGGCACGGCGTCAGACGTCGCATGACATGGCAGGACATAGGACATGGCAAGGCGTGGCCATGGCACAGCGTCAGACGTGGCAAGACATGGCCATGGCAGGACGCGGGGTATGGCAGGACGCAGGACATGGATGGACGCAGGACATGGCACGGCGTCGGACGTGGAAGGACATTGCCATGGCATGATGTAGGACATGATGGGACATGGTCGGGCGTGGTCATATGTGGCCATGGCCCGACGTAGGATGTGGCAGGACATGGCCACGGCAGGACGCAGGACATGGCAGGGCATGGCCATGGCACGGTGTCGGATGTGGCAGGACATGGCCATGGCATGATGCTGGACATGACGGGACATGGCAGGGCATGTTGTATGTGGCCATGGCCCGACTTCGGACGTGGCAGGACATGGCCATAGCAAGACGCAGGACATAGCAGGGCATGGCCATGGCACGATGTCGGACATGGCAGGACATGGACATAGAATGACACAGGACATGACAGGACATGGCAGGGCATGGTCGTACGTGGCCATGAACTGACATCAGACATGGCAGGATATGGCCACGGTAGGACGCAGGACATGGCGGGGTTCGGTATATGAAAGGATGCAGGAAATGGAAGGGCATGGCCATGGCATAACATCGGACGTGGCAGAACATGGCCATGGCATGATGCAGGACATGACGGGACATGGCAGGGCATGGTCGTACGTGGCCATGGTCTAACATCGGACATGGCAGGACATGGCCATGGCAGGACACAAGACATGGCAGGACGCAGGACATGGTAGGACATGGAAGGGCGTGGCCGTGGCACGACGTCAGACGTGGTAGAAGATGGCCAAGGCAGTACGTAGGACATTGGAGGGCGTGGCCATCGCACGGCGTCGGACGTGGCAGGACATGGCCATGGCAGGACTCAGGACATGGAAGGATGTTGGACATGGATGGGCATGGCCATGGCACGACGTCAGACGTCGCAGGACATGGCAGGACGCAGGATATGTCTGGGTGTGGCCATGGAACGACGTCGGACGAGGCAGGACATGGGTATGGTAGGATGCATGACATTGCAGGATGCAGGACATGGCAGGACGCAGGACAGGGCAGGGCGTGGCCATGGCACGACGTCGGACGTGGCAGGACATGGCCATGGCATGATGCAGGACATGGCCATGGCATGATGCAGGACATAACAGGACATGGCAGGGCATGGTCGTACGTGGCCATGGCCCGACGTCGGACGTGGCAGGACATGGCCACGGCAGGACGCAGGACATAGCTATGGCATGGCGTCGGACGTGGCACGACGTCGGACATGGAAGGACATGGATATGGAACGACATGGGACATGACAGGACATGGAAGGGCATGGTCATACGTGGCCATAGACTGACGTCAGACGTGGCAGGATATGGCCATGGTAGGATGCAGGACATGACATGGCGCGGGATATGGCAGGACGCAGGACATGGCAGGGCGTGGCCATGGCACGACATCAGACGTGGAAGGACATGGCCATGGCATGATGCAGGACATGACGGGACATGGCATGGTGTGGTCGTACGTGGCCATGGCCTGACGTCGGACATGGCAGGACATGGCCATGGCAGGACGCAGGCCATGGCAGGACATGGAAGGGCGTGGCCATGGCATGGCATCGGACGTGGTAGGACATGGCCATGGCAGGACGCAGGACATGGGAGGGCGTGGCCATCGCACGGTGTCAGACATGGCAGGACATGGCCATGGCAGGACGCAGAACATGGCAAGACTCAAGACATGCCAGGACGTTGGACATGGCAGGGCGTGGCCAATGCATGACGTCAGAATTCGCAGGACATGGCCATGGTAGGACGCAGGGTATGGCAGGACGCATGACATGGCAGAACGAAGGACATGACAGGACGCAGGACATGGCAGGACGCAGGTCATGACAGGCCGTGGCCATGGCACGGCATCGGACGTGGCAGGACATGGCCATGGCATGATGTAGGACATGATGGGACATGGTAGGGCGTGGTCATATGCGGCCATGGCCCGACGTCGGACGAGGCAGGACATGGCCACGGCAGGACGCAGGATATGGCAGGGCATGGCCATGGCATGGCATCGGACGTGGTAGGACATGGCCATGGCAGGACGTAGGACATGGCAGGACGCAGGACATGGCGGGGCATGGCCATGGCACGGTGTCAGACGTGGCAGGACATGGCCATGGCATGATGTCGGACATGACGGGACATGGCAGGCCGTGGTCGTACGTGGCCATGGCCTGACGTTGGACGTGGCAAGACATGGCCATGGCAGGACGCAGGACATGGCAAGGCATGACCATAGCATGGCGTCAGACGTGGCAGGATATGGCCATGGCACTACGCAGGACATGACAGGACATGGCAGGGCGTGGTCGTACGTGGCAATGGCGGGACGTCGGATGTGGCATGACATGGCCATGGCATGGCGTCAGACGTGGCAGGATATGGCCATGGCACTATGCAGGACAGGACATGGCAGGGCGTGGTTGTATGTGGCCATAGCCCGACGCCGGACGTGGCAGGACATGGCCACGGCAAGACGCAGGACATGGCAGGGCATGGCCATGGCATGGCGTTGGACGTGGTAGGACATGGCCATGGCAGGACGCAGGACATGGCAGGGTATGGCCATGGCACGGTGTCGGACATGAAAGGACATGGTCGTACGTGGCCATGGCCCGATGTCAGATGTGGTAGGATATGGCCACGGCAGGACGCAGGACATGGCAGGACATAGCAGGACGCAGGACATGGCAAGGCATGACCATAGCATGACGTCAGACGTGGCAGGATATGGCCATGGCACTACGCAGGACATGACAGGACATGGCAGGGCGTGGTCGTACGCAGGACATGACTGGACGCAGGACATGGCAAGGCATGGCCATGGCATAGCGTCAGACGTGGCAGGACATGGCAATGGCACGACTCAGGACATGACAGAACATGGCAGGGAATGGTCGTACGTGGCCATGGCCCGACGTCAGACGTGGCAGGACATGGCCATGGCAGGACGCATGACATTGTAAGACATAGCAGGACACAAGACATGGTAGGACGTAGGACATGGTAGGGCGTGGCCATGGCACGACGTCGGACGTGGCATGGCCATGGCAGGACGCAGGACATGACTGGACTCAGGACTTGGTAGTACGTTGAACATGGCAGGGCGTGGCCATGGCACGGCGTCAGACGTCGCATGACATGGCAGGACGCAGGACATGGCAAGGCGTGGCCACGGCACAGCGTCGGACGTGGCAGGACATGGCCATGGCAGGACGCAGGGCATGGTAGGACGCAGGACATGGATGGACGCAGGACATGGCACGACGTCGGACGTGGAAGGACATTGCCATGGCATAATGTAGGACATGATGGGACATGGTAGGGCGTGGTCGTATGTGGCCATGGCCCGTCGCCGGATGTAGCAGGACATGGCCATAGCATGATGCAGGACATGGCAGGGAATGGTCGTACATGGCCATGGCCCGACGTCAGACGTGGCAGGATATGACCACAGCAGGATGCAGGACATGGCAGGGTATGGCCATGGCACGGTGTCGGACATGAAAGGACATGGTCGTACGTGGCCATGGCCCGATGTCAGATGTGGTAGGATATGGCCACGGCAGGACGCAGGACATGGCAGGACATGGCAGGACGCAGGACATGGCAGGACATGGCAGGGCATGGCCATGGCACGGTGTCGGACGTGGCAGGACATGGCCATGGCATGATGCTGGACATGACGGGACATGGCAGGGCGTGTTGTATGTGGCCATGGCCCGACTTCGGACGGGGCAGGACATGGCCACGACAAGACGCAGGACATAGCTGGGCATGGCCATGGCACGATGTCGGACATGGCAGGACATGGACATAGAACGACACAGGACATGACAGGACATGGCAGGGCATGGTCGTACGTGGCCATGAACTGACGTCAGACGTGGCAGGATATGGCCACGGTAGGACGCAGGACATGGCGGGGTTCGGGATATGAAAGGACGCAGGACATGGAAGGGCATGGCCATGGCATGACATCGGACGTGGCAGAACATGGCCATGGCAGGATGCAGGACATGACGGGACATGGCAGGGCGTGGTCGTACGTGGCCATGGTCTAACGTCGGACATGGCAGGACATGGCCATGGCAGGACACATGACATGGCAGGACACAGGACATGGTAGGACATGGAAGGGCGTGGCCGTGGCACGACATCGGACGTGGTAGGAGATGGCCAAGGCAGTACGCAGGACATTGGAGGGCGTGGCCATCGCACGGCCTCGGACGTGGCAGGACATGGCCATGGCAGGACTCAGGACATGGCAGGACGTTGGACATGGCAGGGCATGGCCATGGCACGACGTCAGACGTCGTAGGACATGGCAGGACGCAGGATATGTCAGGGTGTGGCCATGGCACGACGTCGGACGAGGCAGGACATGGCCATATTAGGACGCAGGGTATGGCAGGATGCATGACATGGTAGGACGCAGGACATGGCAGGATGCAGGACAGGGCAAGGCGTGGCCATGGCATGAGTCGGACGTGGCAGTACATGACAGGACATGGCAGGGCATGGTCGTACGTGGCCATGGCCGGACGTCGGACGTGGCAGGACATGGCCACGGCAGGACGCAGGACATAGCCATGGCATGGCATCGGATGTGGCACGATATAGGACATGCAAGGACATGGATGTGGAACGACATAGGACATGACAGGACATGGAAGGGCATGGTCGTACGTGGCCATAGACTGATGTCGGACGTGGCAGGATATGGCCATGGTAGGACGCAGGACATGACAGGGCGCGGGATATGGCAGGACGCAGGACATGGCAGGGCGTGGCCATGGCACGACATCAAACGTGGCAGGACATGGCCATGGCATGATGCAGGACATGACGGGACATGGCATGGTGTGGTCGTACGTGGCCATGGCCTGACGTCGGATGTGGCAGGACATGGCCATGGCAGGACGCAGGCCATGGCAGGAGGCAGGACATGGCAGGACATGGAAGGGCGTGGCCATGGCATGGCATCGGACGTGGTAGGACATGGCCATGGCAGGACGCAGGACATGGGAGGGCGTGGCCATCGCACGGCGTCAGACGTGGCAGGACATGGCCATGGCAGGACGCAAAACATGGCAGGACTCAAGACATGCCAGGACGTTGGACATGGCAGGGCGTGACCAATGCATGACGTCTGAAGTCGCAGGACATGGCCATGGCAGGACGCAGGGTATGGCAGGACGCATGACATGGCAGAACGAAGGACATGGCAGGACGCAGGACATGGCAGGACACAGGTCATGGCAGGGCGTGGCCATGGCACGGCGTCGGACGTGGCAGGACATGGCCATGGCATGATGCAGTTAATGACAGGACATGGCAGGGCGTGGTCGTACGTGGCCATGGCCCGACGTCGGACGAGGTAGGACATGGCCACGGCAGGACGCAGGACATGGCAGGGCATGGCCATGGCATGGCGTCGGACGTGGTAGGACATGGCCATGGCAGGACGTAGGACATGGCAGGACATGGCAGGGCATGGCCATGGCACGGTGTCGGACGTGGCAGGACATGGCCATGGCATGATGTCGGACATGACGGAACATGGCAGGGCGAGGTCGTACGTGGCCATGGCCTGACGTTGGACGTGGCAAGACATGGTCATGGCAGGGACGCAGGACATGGCAAGGCATGGCCATAGCATGGCGTCAGACATGGCAGGATATGGCCATGGCACTACGCAAGACATGATAGGACATGGCAGGGCGTGGTCGTACGTGGCAATGGCGGGACGTCGGACGTGGCAGGACATGGCCATGGCAGGACACATGATATTGTAGGACATGGCAAGACATAGGACATGGTAGGACGTAGGACATGGCAGGGCGTGGCCATGGTATGACATCGGACGTGGTAGGACATGGCCAAGGCAGGACGCAGGACATGACTGGACACAGGACATGGCCATGACGTCGTGCCATGACCATGCCCTGCCATGTCCAATGTCCTGCCATGTCCTGAGTCCTGCCATGGCCATGTCCTGCCACGTCCGACGCCATACGATGGCCACGCCCTCCCATGTCCTGCGTCCTGCCTTGGCCATCTCCTACCACGTCCGACGTCATGCCACGGCCACGTCCTACCATGTCCTGCGTCCTGCCATCTCTTTCGTTCTGCCATGTCATGTGTCCTGCCATGTCCTGCATCCTGCCATGGCCATGTCCTGCAATGTCCGACGTCGTGCTATGGCCACTCCCTACCATGTCCTGCGACTTCTGAAGTCATGCATTGGCCACGCCCTGCCATGTCCAATGTCCTGGCATGTCTTGAGTCCTGCCATGTTCTGCGTCCTGCCATGGCCATGTCCTGCCACGTCTGACGCCGTGCGATGGCCACGCCCTCCCATGTCCTGCGTCCTGCCATGGCCATGTCCTACCACGTCCGATGCCATGCCATGGCCACGCCCTTCCATGTCCTGCCATGTCCTGCGTTGTCCTGCCACGTCTGATGCCGTGCCATGGCCACACCCTGCCATGACCTGCATCCTGCCATGTCCTGCGTCCTGCCATGTCCTTCGTTCTGCCATGTCATGCGTCCTGCCATGTCCTGCGTCCTGCCATGGCCATGTCCTGCAACGTCCGACGTCGTGCCATGGCCACTCCCTACCATGTCCTGCGACTTCTGACGTCATGCATTGGCCACGCCCTGCCATGTCCAACGTCCTGGCATATCTTGAGTCCTGCCATGTTCTGCGTCCTGCCATGGCCATGTCCTGCCACGTCTGACGCCGTGCGATGGCCACACCCTCCCATGTCCTGCGTCCTGCCATGGCCATGTCCTACCACGTCCGATGCCATGCCATGGCCACGCCTTTCCATGTCCATCCATGTCCTGCGTCCTGCCATATCCTGCGTCCTACCATGGCCATGTCCTGCCACGTCCGACGTCAGGCCATGGCCATGTACGACCACACCATGCCATGTCCATCATGTCCTGCATCATGCCATGGCCATGTCCTGCCACGTCTGATGTCGTGCCATGGCCATGTCCTGCCATGTCCCGCGTCCTGTCATGCCCTGCATCCTACCATGGCCATATCCTGCCATGTCCGACGTCAGTCTATGGCCATGTACGACCATGCCCTGCCATGCCCTGTAATGTCATATATCGTTCCATATCCATGTCCTTCCATGTCCAACGTCGTGCCACGTCCGACGTCGTGCCATGGCAATGTCCTGCATCCTACCATGGCCATGTCCTTCCACGTCCAACGTCGTGCCATGGCCACACCCTGCCCTGTCCTGCGTCCTGCCATGTCCTACGTCCTGCCAAGTCATGCGTCCTGCCATACCCTGCATCCTAATATGGCTATGCCCTGCTACATCCGACGCCGTGCCATGGCCACACCCTGACATATCCTGCGTCCTGCCATGTCCTACGACGTCTGACGTCATGCCATGGCCATGCCCTGCAATGTCCAACGTCCTGCCATGTCCAGAGTCCTGCCTTGGCCATGTCCTGCCACATCCGATGCCGTGCGATGGCCACGCCCTACCATGTCCTGCGACTTCTGACGTCATGCATTGGCCACGCCCTGCCATGTCCAACGTCCTAGCATGTCTTGAGTCCTGCCATGTTCTGCATCCTACCATGGCCATGTCCTGCCACGTCTGACGTCGTGCGATGGCCACGCCATCCCATGTCCTGCGTCCTGCCATGGCCATGTCCTACCACGTCCGATGCCATGCCATGGCCATGCCCTTCCATGTCCTGCCATGTCCTGCGTCCTGCCGTGGCCATGTCCTGCCACGTCCGACGTCGGGCCATGGCCACGTACGACCATGCCCTGCCATGTCCTGTCATGTCCTGCATCATGCCATGGCCATGTCCTGCCACATCCGACGCCGTGCCATGGCAACGCTCTGCCCTGTCCTGCGTCCTGCCATGTCCTGCGTCCTGCCAAGTCATGCGTCCTGCCATACCCTGCGTCCTAATATGGCCATGTCCTGCTAAGTCTGACGCCGTGCCATGGCCACACCCTGATATATCCTGCGTCCTGCCATGTCCTGCAACGTATGACGTCGTTCCATGGCCATGCCCTGCCATGTCCAACGTCCTGCCATGTCCTGAGTCCTGCCATGGCCATGTCCTACCACGTCCGACGCCGTGAGATGGCCACGCCCTCCCATGTCCTGCGTCCTGCCTTGGCCATCTCCTACCACGTCCGACGTCGTGCCACGGCCACGCCCTTCTATGTCCTACCATGTCCTGCGTCCTGCCATGTCCTGCGTCCTGCCATGGCCATGTCCTTCCATGTCCGACGTTAGGCTACGGCCACGTACGACCACGCCCTGCCATGTCCCGTCATGTCCTGCATCATGCCATGGCCATGTTCTGCCACGTCCGATGTCATTCCATGGCCACGCCCTTCCATGTCTTGCGTCCTTCCATATCCCGAACCCCGCCATGTCCTACGTCCTACCGTGGCCATATCCTGCCACGTCCGACGTCAGTCCATGGCAACGTACGACCATGCCCTGCCATGTCTTGTCATGTCCTGTGTCGTTCTATGTCCATGTCCTGCCACGTCCGACGTCGTGCCATGGCCATGCCCTGCTATGTCCTCCGTCTTGCCGTGGCCATGTCCTGCCACGTTCGAAGTCGGGCCATGGCCACATACAACCACGGCCTGCCATGTCCCATCATGTCCAGCATCATGCCATGGCCATGTCCTGCCACATCCGACGTCGTGCCATGGCCACGCCCTGCCATGTCCAGCATCCTGCCATGTCCTGCGTCCTACCATGGCCATGTCTTGCAACTTCCAACGTCAGGCCTTGGCCATATACGACCACGCCCTGCCATGTCCCATCAAGTCCTGCATCATGCCATGGCCATGTCCTGCCACGTCCGACGTCGTGCCATGGTCACGCCCTGCCATGTCCTACCATGTCCTACGTCCTTCCATGTCCTGCCATGTCCTGCTTCCTGCCGCGGCCATATCCTACCACGTCCGACGTCGGGCCATGGCCACATACGACCATGCCCTACCATGTCACATCATGTCCTACATCATGCCATGGCAATGTCCTTCCACGTCCGACGCCGTGCCATGTCCTGCGTCTATCCATATCCTGCGTCCTACCATACCCTGCGTCCTGCCATGGCAATGTCCTACCACGTCCAACGCTGTGCCATGGCCACGCTTTGCCATGTCCTGTGTCCTGCCATGTCATGCGACGTCTGACTCCGTGCCATGGCCACGCCCTGCCATGTTCAACATCTTACCATGTCCTGAGTCCAGTCATGTCCTGCGTCCTGCCATGGCTATGTCCTGCCATGTCCGATGTCGTGCCATGGCCACGCCCTGCCATATCCTACGTCCTACCATGTCCTGTGTCCTGCCATGTCTTACCATGTCATGCGTCCTGCCATGGCCATGTCCTGCCACGTCCGATGTCCCGCCATTGCCACGTACGACCACACCCTTCTATGTCTTTGTCATGTCCTGTGTAGTGCCATGGCCATATCCTGCCATGTCTGACGCCATGCTATGGCCATGCCTTGCCATGTCCTGCATCCAGTCATGTCCTGCGTCCTGCCATGGCCATGTCCTGCCACGTCCAACATCATGCCATGGCCACACCCTGCCATGTCCCGTCATGTCCTGCATCATGCCATGGCCATGTCCTGCCACGTCCGACGTCGTGCCATGGCCACGCCCTGCTATGACCTGCATCCTGCCATGTCCTGCGTCCTGCCATGTCCTTCGTTCTGCCATGTCATGCGTCCTGCCATACCCTGCGTCCTGCCATGGCCATGTCCTGCAACGTCCGACGTCGTGCCATGGCCACGCCCTACCATGTCCTGCGAATTCTGACGTCATGCATTGGCCATGCCCTACCATGTCCAACGTCCTGGCATGTATTGAGTCCTGCCATGTTCTGCGTCCTGCCATGGC
>NW_027174876.1:0-39325 GCF_000390325.3 Nicotiana tomentosiformis
TTTATACACTTTTTCGGTTGTCAAATATAAATAGTTTCTGGTGCGGGCTAAAAGTGAAAAAAGCCCTTAGTAATTAAGGGAAATAAATTACCTGCATGGTTAGGAGCATCTTTGATGACATGGGGTAGGTCAAAATTAATACCCTTGATATTAGGATACTTGGAAATTATAGAAGCTAATGATACCCCAAGTCCACCTCCCACATCTATGACCTCTTTTACTCCTTGGAAGCCAGTGTAAGACTCAAGAATTCTCTTCATTTCAATGGAAGAGATGTTTTGCATAGCTTTATTGAACACCATATTGAATCTACTATCTTTTCCATGGTATTCAAATGCATGCATTCCATGAGCCTTGTTGAATGGTATTTCACCCTCTAGAATTGCATCTTTCAAATGAATCCTTAACAAGAAGTCAAAATATATCCAATTCAACATAGATCTCGAATCACAAATGAAACAAGGATTTAACTTAAATAGACTAACAATATACAAAAGCTTTACACAATCAATGTATTTTGTCTTCTTGTAGCAAGTATGTGACTTGATAGTACAAAATTCTTATACGTTAGTGTATAGAAGTTAAACTCAATGAACTAAATATGAGAAAATATTAAATTGTACCAGGAATTAACAGCTACTCGATCAGTCGCCAATAGTAAAAAGGAAGCAAAAGATGATCCGTCTTTATCGGATATTAAACTCTTGCTCAAAGGTGTCAAATTGTATGATGTGTGAATTTTTCCATCATCATCCTTGGAAATGTTGGAAGTGAGAAAAGATTGGCTTGCAAGAAACCTTAGAATCCTTTCAAGAACAAGTGGGGCTTTAGGGTTTTTTGTGGGAAGTTGAGATGCAATATCATAGGAGGATAATTGACTATTTGCTTTTGCTATGATCTCAAACAAGCCAAGTTCTATGACAGCTTTCAAAACCATGTTAAGGATTAAACCAGTAGGAAGATGCATAGCCTTCATCATTGAATTTTCCTCTTCATTGGATATAACAATTTTATCCATGGATGAAGCCATGTTTACTTATATTAATAACAATGAGCTAATAACTCAAAGGCGTTCGGTCTGTTTTTTAGCAAAAATGGGGGTAGTATATGAATTTTACTAACACATGTTCTTCATCCAATATATATATAGGGAGTGAAAGTAAACTTTTCCAGTTTCACCAGTTCCCTTCCTAACCTTTTCTGTTTCATCAATTCCATTCCCTTAATGAACTATCTGCCTAATCTTTTTACTAATAAGCCTAATATTAATGAAGGTATATAGTGAGGGGTCTGATTAGGTAGAAGTAACTTTATCTTGTTTTTTATAGGCTGCTAACATGGAGTAATGTAAAAGTAGCACGAACGATTCTCGTTTTTTATTGAGTTTTAATTTGACACAACGCACTAAACTCATCTTGAATCGCTAAGATTAGATGATAGTATTAGCTTTTAAAGATGAGATATTTCTTGTATTTTTGGTTGGATAGGTTTTTGCTTGCATATCTAGTACAATCAAACCTCTATAAAACAGCCTCATTTGTTTCAGATTTTTTTGGCTATTATAGTGAAGTGCTATTATAAAGAACATATATTATAATATAACATAAAAATTGATTCCATAAAAAACTTGACTTTTATAATGAATGATTGTATTCGAAAAGAAACATCGATGACAAAGAGAATATACATATTGTATAGAAGAGGTATGTTATGCATTTACTCATTCATTCAATGCAAAGATTATATTACTAATTTTTGCTTAATATTTTATTGGTATAGCTTATCTTAAGACGGGGTCATTGTTGGCCTGTTTCCCCTAACCCTACAATTTTTCTTGCCGAACCCTCAGGTCTACACGTTTTACCTTCCCTTCCATAATTTACCGTCAACTTCCCTCCAATTTTGCTATAACCTAATTAAAATAGAAAAGGGCCAAAATTGTCCCTAACCTACTCTTGTGGGTTTAAAAATACCATTCGTCTACCTATTTTGTTAAACCTGTCCTCACCATTAAAAATCTGGCTCATTCATGCCCTTATTTCTCACGGACCTTTACTGAATAATTGTCTTTTTGTTATATATGACGTGGCAATTGATTATTGGTCAAAATTAACAATCACACTCTAACCCAGATCTGATATGTAAATAAGCCACCACAATCCATCTTAGTCGTTCCAACCCGTTAAACCCTCTTTAGCCCCTCAAACACCTAATTCCATACCCGACTTATGATCCAATCGTTATTTTGGTTTTATTTGTCAAAAATTTATATTTTTTTTATTAATTTATTATTTAGTACCCTATCCCTTTTTTTGTTCATCTTTCCCAACTTAATCACCGCCAACAGTTTCCCAAAATCTTAAACCAAAAAATCTTTAAAAATATCATTTTGGTAGAAACATAACTTATTAAACCATAAAATCTTAAAATGAACCATTAATTTAATTTCAAAGAATACCAGATTTCACTCAAAAAAATATTAATTTAAAAATTAAATTAAGGCCGAAAAATCTGAGTGTGAGAGGAAGATTCGTGGGTGTTGAAGGGTGAAAATCTTAAAGTTGAAGCCGATGGTGGTCCTCAGTCACCAATGTCGAGTTATTGTACTTTGGCCATGAAGGAGGATGATTAGAGAAAATATAGAGAGGGAGGGTAGGGATCAAAGAGGAGAAGTTGAGAGGTGAATTTAGGGCATTTTAAAACGCGGGTCATAGGTCGAGTATGGATATTTTGGGTCATGGAGTGGGCTAATAGGATGTGGGATGAGGTTTTATTTAAGCCATTAGCAAATTGACACATAATAAGTAATAAAATATTATCTTAATCAAAATAGGGCCGTTAGTTTTTAGGGTATGAGCGGGCCAGAAAGTTGACGTTAGGGGCAATTTGTAACGACCCAACTTGTCGTTTTAAGAATTAACGCCCCGTTCAGTGACTTAAGGTCTTGAGAAACTTCATATTATGTATTATGACGTGTGTGGTCGAGTTTGGTTTCTGGAAGATTCGGAATTCAATTTTTTTTAAAAAATAATTCTCATTTTGAAGCTTAAAATAAAAAGAGTTGAACGGAGTTTGACTTTTGAGCAAACGACTCTGTAATAAAATTTTGATGTTGTTAATAGCTTTGTATGGTGATTTTAGACTTAAGCATGTGTCCGGATTTGGATTTGGAAGTCCGTAGGACAATTCGACGCATATTGGCGAAAGCTAAAAATATTAAGTGGAAAAGGTGTCTTACTTGCACAACACCTACCTTTGAATGGGTATAACTCTCATAATGTGAAGATAGATTCCATGAATTTTTGTCACTAAAGAATAGCCCTTCGAGTCTGATTTCAAACGCATCAAACCATTTGTCATTTGGATATTTTTAGAAGAAGTTATAATCAAATTATTAAAATAAGGCAGGCAGAACAAGAAAAGTTTTGCTAAGGGTTTAAGGCATTAAATCGCACCTCAGATCTCCACTTTTCGCTTGAGTGCCCCAGATGGCTATGGATGAGGGTAACATCATGTAATCATGGTTTCATACTTATATGAAAGTTTGGAAGTGAATTGGGGTCTACATCATAGCAAGGTATCGAAGGAGGGTAAGTTGGAAAACAAGAAATATGGAAAGGATGCAACTGGGGAGCTCGTGTGAACTCGTGCGCCGCGCGGCTTTGAACGAGCCATGACCCCCAGCCATTTCAACAAAACAGCGAAGTATTGCCCCAGCACGTGAACTTGAACGAGAGATCATGCATGTCCGCGCGATGCACGAGGATGGACAAGCTAGGCCTGAAGCCTTTATAAAGAGCATTTCGGTAGCTCACTTCTCCCACTCCTCTTGGCCGATTCTTGGAGCTCCTCTCCACTCTCTCAAGACCCCAACTCCCCTTTTCTTCAAGGTAAGCAATCCCCATTTTTTTGATGAGAAATTTCATCATTTCTACACTAGTATTGATGAAATCTACACATAAAATACTTAGATCTTCAAGAAATATTTTCAAGAACTCAAAGGAGGGTTGTGCAAGATTTCTTCCAAAAAAGGTAATCCTATACCCTTAGACTTACATGTATGGATTTAGTATGAGTATTTTAGCAAGAAATAAGTATTAACACTTATTGTATGGTGCTTGGAAGCCATAAATAATTAAACTAGATTATTGGGTATTGTAGAGATTTTGTAATGAATTAATTAGCAATAACTGGGTAGATATGAGTTCATTGATGATTTTAATCGTGCTAAAGAAGGTTGTTTGTAGACAAAGGATGATTTAGTATCTCTTGTTGGTGAGAAGGAGGGATTTTTTGGATGAAGAAACATTATTATTAGAAGTAGTAAAATGCTATGTACTCTAGGTGCTTGATAAAATGCCTAAATGACCAAAATAAATCTTGAAATTTGTTTATTAATATTGATGCGATTGTGTTGCATTGTTGTAGATTGAAATTTGCTTAGTGTGGTGGACCATCATAGTATTATTAAGGAGCGAATTTTAGACTTGAGCCGTCCGGAGGTGGCTTCACTCGCGAAGATCATTTAAAGTATTGACTTAGTTTCGTCGAGGTAAGTATCTTGCCTAACCTTGAATGGGGGAATTACCCCTTAGGCATCGAGTCATGTGTCATTTGTGAAATGTGAAAAGCCGTGTACGCGATGTGATGAGTACGTACTCGGACTTATATGTGAAAAATTGATTGGGTTAAAGTCTTAAGGCATATTGTGTAGTAAATTAGATAATTATTGGCATTTAATAAATTATCTATTTGCCATGCCTCAATTCGCGTTTGTTGAATTTGTTTTTATATGACAATTTGATGTGGTTATTGCTTGTATATTTATGTGAATTCTGTGAGTTTGGTAATTTGATATTTTCTGGAAATAATTATATTATGGATTTTCCATCTGCAAATAATTAATGAAATAAATTTAAATCGAGGCGTTATATAATTATCAATAATTTGGATTAATAAAGGCGTTGCCCTATACTGAGTATTTTTTATCTCTGTTGTTGTTTTGAGGTTTTATAAACATTGTGTGGAGCCTTGGTCTATTTGTTGTGAAATTAATTGATTTTGTTATATCTTTGGAATAGGTTGTGGCCATTAGGCAAATTGTGATATGAATTGATTTTGTTATGTTGCCGTGATAATATTCCGTGTAAATTGTTGGGTTATTTGAGTTATTATTTTGAGAATATAATGGTGGCATTTCACTGTTGATATTATGCGGGTATAAGGGTGGCATTTCACTGTTGTTATGTGTGTTGGAATATTATCTGGGCGAAGCGATAAGGGTGGCTATAGAAGAGATAAGAGTGGCTATAGGAGCAATAAGAATGGCTATTGATATTGTCAGCGCGGAAGGATAAGGAGGCTATTATAGGAGTGATAAGGGTGGCTATAGAAGAGATAATAGTGGCTATTGTCAGGGATGATATGTGATTGGCTATTGTCAGGGATGATATGTGATGATGTGGGGTTATTGCGTTGGTAATTTTTATGTGATGATGTGATTTTCCTTGTGTTTATTTTTATACCTTGTGCAATTTGTCTTGTTGTTGGTAAATTGATAATAGTCTGATCTATGTTGAAATTGGGAGCCTGTGGTTATTGCCAGGCGGATTATGAAGTGAAATGTGGGCACGAGGTACCGTGAGTAAATAATGATGATATTGGCACGTGAATTGTCCGTACAGTTGTGATATGAAATATGGGTACGAAGTGTCATTAGTAAATAGTGATGATATTGGCACATGAATTGTCCATGCAGTTGTGATATGAAATGTGGGCACGAGGTGCCGTGGTTAAATGATGATGATATTTGGCACGTGAATTGTCCGTGCGGTTGTGATAGAGAAATTGGCACGAGGTACCGTGAAAATCTGAAAGTGGGCTGAGACCTGTATTTTATGATTTTGAAATGCTGTGTCACAGGGTGACTTTTATTCGAAAGAGATTTATTTGAAAGAATTTTATTTGAGGGAATTATATTTGAAAGAGATTAGAAAGAGATTTATTTGAAAGTATTATATCCTGAAGATTTCTATTTGAAAAATATATAAACAAAAGATTTATATTGGAAGGACTTGATGTCACGACCAAAAATCCCACCATAGGCGTCGTGATGGCACTTTGTCTCTAAGTCTAGGTAAGTCGATTATAATAACAATTCAAGCCATTTGTTTTTATATATAAGCCAACAGTGGAAATAATTGCAAATATAACAACCTCCCAAGACTGGTAATACTGAGTCATGAACTCTAACTGAATACATGAAATGATCTCAAGGATCGAATACTCAATACTGTTTGATTAATAATTAACAGTACAATAAAATGAAAAGACTTCAAGGGACAGCGACGACCAAGCAGCTCTACCATGAATCCTTGAGATCACACTTTACCTCTGTCCGAGTCTGATAGCTCCAATACCTGGCTCTGCACAAAAATGTACAGAAGTATAGTATGAGTACACCATGGTCAGTACCCAGTAAGTATCAAGAGTAACCTCAGTAGAGTAGTGACGAGGTACAATTGAGACACTCACTAGTCTAATAACCTGTGCAATATAGTATACAAAAATAATAGAAAATAAATAACAATGATGGCAACAATAATCAACCAGTGATATACACAGCAGGGCGACAAGAACACCATAAATATTGCGCAATAAATAATGAATACAAGTACAATCAATTAATCAAGTCCTTCCAATATAAATCTTTTGCCTATATGTTTTTCAAATAGAAATCTTCAGGATATAATACTTTCAAATAAATCTATTTCAAATAAATCTCTTTCAAATAAATCTCTTTCGAATAAAAGTCACCCTGTGACACAGCATTTCAAAATCATAAAATACGATTCTCAACCCACTTTCATATTTCCATGACACCTCGTGCCAATTTCTCTATTACAACCGCACAGACAACTCACGTGTTAAATATCATCATCATTTAACCACGGCACCCCGTGCCCACATTTCATATCACAACTGCACGGACAATTCATGTGCCAATATCATCATTTTTTACTCACGACACTTCGTGCCCAAATTTCATATCACAACTACACGGACAGTTCACGTGCCAATATCATCATTATTTACTCACGGCACCTCGTGCCCGCATTTTATTTCATAATCCGCCTGGAAATAATCACAGGCTCTCAATTGCAACATAGATCAGACTATTATCAATTTACCAACAACAAGACAAATTACACAAGGTATAAAAATAAACACAAGGAAAATCACAATATGACATGAAAATTACCAAAGCGATAACCCCATATCATCACATATCATCCCTGACAATAGCCACCCTTATCTCTCATATAGCCACCCTTATCTCTCCTATAATAGCCTCCCTTATCCCTTCATCCTGACAATATAAATAGCCACCCTTATCGCTCATATAATAGCCTCCCTTATCGCTCCGTTTAATAGCCTCCCTTATCGCTCCGCCCAGACAATATCCCAACACACATAACAATAGTGAAATGCCACCCTTATGCCCGCATAATGTCAATAATAGGATGCCACCCTTCTACGTCGCATAACAGTAACCCAAATCACACAACAATTCATACAGAGTATTTTCACAACGGCATATCATCAACTCGTATTTACAAATTTTTCGTAGGCCACAGCCATTCCAAAGGTACAATAATGTCTATTAATTTCATAACAGATAGTCCATGGCTCAACACAATGTATATAAAATCTCAAAAATAACCAGAAGGATGGGAAAATAACTCATCATAGGACAACGCCTTCTTTAATCCAAATTTTAGATAAATATATAAACGCCTCAATTTAAACTTATTTAATTAATTATAATGTGCACAACATCTTAACAAAATATTCGGGAGTTAACAACTCAACCGAACAATATTTCACAATTTGGCACTTTGCCTCAATATGATTCACGACCTTTATAATTCAATACCAAGTTTTTCAACAACATGAACTGAAAAGTAATTCATCAAGGAACAACATCTCTTTTAAATCACAACATCATAAAATAATAGATTTATTCATCTTATTAACTAAATTTACTATTTAAATTATCTGTAGATAAAATCAATAATAAAAATACTTTCCATAAAAATGGCAACTCAAACAAATACAGAGTTCACATAAAAGTCAAATGGCAATCACACCAAATTATCATATAAAATACAAAGTCAACAAATAAGGAATGAGGCATGACAAATCAAGGATTTACTAAGTTCCAACAATTTTTCAATTTAATACATAAGGGAGTCTACAAATTTCAACCGATATAATTTTCACATATACACCAAGTACGTACTCGTCACCTCGCGTACATGGTTTTCAATTACATAATTTTTACATAAGACTCAATACCTAAGGGGTAATTCTCCCACTCAAGGTTAGGCAAGATACTTACCTTTTTGAAGTTAGGCAGATATTCCAAAATAGCTTTCTCACTTGAATTGACCTCCGGATGACACCAATCTCTCTTGAGCCTTCCTTACATTACTACGAGGTTCCGGAAATCCTAGAAACTTCAATTTATCTAGAAACACAACAAAAGTGAACCATAATTAGGAAGATATTCATGGTTTCTGCTCATTTGAGCATTTTATAAAAACCTACGTGTGCAATTTGGTTACAAGGTTCTTCTACAAGATTTCCTTCATTTCACAACTCAATATTTACCCATTTGAACTCAATAATCTTTCCACAAACCTTATTGGTGCGTGTATGTATAAATAATACTCTTACATCCAAGAATCATACTCTCAATCACCCATCTTTACCCAAAAATGGCATTCTCAAGACCCACCCTTAGGGTTCATGCAATATACCATTATAACTTCAAATAAAACTCATAAACATGCTACCCATACTCCAGTATGACATATATATGAAGCTCAAGTGAAGGGATTACCTCTTGGTGGAAGAATCTCACTTTTCCTCTTTTTGGTGTTCTTGAAGATTCAACCCATTTCCTATGGATTTGATCCATAATAATGTTAGTGTTATCACTAAATGATGTTATATAATCATCCTTGTGCCAAAACAACTTACCTTGAAGTGTATCCATGGAGGAAGAGCTCCTCCTTCTCTCTAGAAATCAATTCCAAGTTGAAGAACTAATATTTTCTCTCTCTAAACCCCTTGTTTCAGCCCCTTTAAAAAGTCCCTTGAAGCTGCGTAGCCTCCGACGTAGGCTACGCACAAAGGCTATGCAGGGTAGATTTCTATCCCCCTTCAGTTGGAAGCTGCTGGATTTGCATGGTGCGTAGGCTACGCTGCTATGCTGCTTAGGCTACGCAAGGCTCTCGTAGTTGTTCTGCCACCCTTTAGTAAAAATATCATAACTTCTTGTAGGAATCTCCAAATGACAAACGGTTTGAATCATTAGAAACTAGACATATAAACCCTTTGTTTGATAGGTTATATACCATATAACGCTTCATATCTTGAGAGTTATGCTCATTTGAATTTAGGTCTTGTGCGAACTCACTTGAAACTTTAGCCCATCGTATAATTTCCAACATGACTTAGCCTTCGGGCTCTTCTTAGACCACACATCACTTATAATATGCCTCGTACACTTATTATCATATTCAATTAATATCCATCATATTAATAATCCTCGTCTGCACACAAAATAATATAATTAGTACACATCAACTTTTTAATTTCGCCAAAATGCGCTGAATTGTTCTACGGACTTCCAACTCCAATTCCGGGCATACGTCTAAGTCCGAAATCACCATACGAAGCTATTAGAATAATCAAAACTCTATTCTGGGGTCGTTTTCTCAAAAGTCAACTCTCCGGTCAACTCTTTTCTTTTAAGCTTCTTAAATAAGAATTGTTCTTCCAATTTGATCCCGAATAATCCGAAAATCAAACTCGACCATACACGCAAGTCATAATACACATAACAAAGCTACTTGGGACCTTAAGTCACTAAACGAGACGCTAATTCACAAAATGACAAGTCGGGTCATTACATTCTCCCCCTCTTAAACATACGTTCGTCCTCGAACGTTCCAAGAATTATTCTGAGGACATTAAATTACTGAGTGTATTCTTACACACATACTCGCTGGTGATCCACCGTAAATTTAACATGGTCCAACAACACCATCTCAGTTGCGATTATCTCTTTTATTAACATTTAAAAATTTTAAAACTAATTTCTTACACTCCAAACATTTTCAAAAGGCCTCATTTTCACATCAACAGACGGTATTAGTTTCAACCAGCTGTAGCAACTCGTGCCTACACACACGTCATATGTATGCCCTTAATGACATCTCAGGTCATAATAGTTGTTCATAATTAATTATAGCATCCTCAATTAACCTCATATTAATCAAACCCTCATTTCAAATTTTTGCAATACTGACAGTAATTTACCCGAATTAACGAGTCACATTTAACGTCACCTGGGCACTCACATCGTGGGGCTAAAACTTCCATATTTACAACACAATTATGGCTAAATATGCACAGAATCTCGTAAAAGAATTATCAATTAAGCCTAACAGGCATGACTCCCTATTAGTACTATAGTTCAAATTTAATTTCACAAAGGGAGAATTTAAACTCATAAAGTTTTCACCACAAGGACCTCGTCCTTATATAACTTCCACTGCGGCTTGTAGCCCAGTTTAAATATTTCACATCATATAAAAATGTGAGGATCTCGTACTCAACTCTGAATCACAAGTATTTTGCACATTGTGCCAACTGAAATTTTTCCATTTCCTTTCTTTCTTCTTTTTAATAAATTCCGTAAATAATTTTCACAACACATAATGAACTCCCATACCAATAGGGCATGTAATTCATAAAATTGAACTCAATTATTCCGAAATCACATCAAAACCCACTGTAGTAAGTAATAGAAAGTCATTTTTGGACTTATCGCCCTCAATAGTGAACAAAAATAAAAATGATAGATACGGGCTAACATCATCAAATCTCCCAACAGGGATAAACACATGAGTGGTGTACAAAATCACTAACTCACCATACATGGAGCATGATAGGAGGTCTGACCTCGATAATTAGAATTGAATCAAAATAAGAATAGTGCTCCTCTATTACGAATTAAATCATACATGTAACAACACCATCTAGTGTAAAGGCCTCAGCCATACCATATCAATTATATCAATGGGTCGGGCCTCCCCCTCTAGAGCGCCCTCTACCTGCTTGTCCTCCGCCCCTAACTGACTGTGCATGTGGGGTAGTAACTGAAATAGAGCCTGTAGCCTGAGTATTCTGATGAAATCTGCTTCTCCCAAGTCTGGGACAATCTCTCATGATGTGGCTAGTATCACCATACTGATAACAACCCCTCTGCGGGTTCGGCTACTCATACTGAGTATGTGCCGGATAACTGGAATAACCATTATAGGAACCCTGTGCCGGTGGTGCATTAAAAGAACATTCTGGAGCACCCCGAGTATTCTGAAATTATTTCTATGTCCCGGCTGATACTGAAATATAGAATTATTAAGGACGCGGGAATACCACAAGTCCCAACATCATCCCATACAATTCTCAGCTCTTAATCATATACAAGTTTTGGAGAACATTTCAATACCACATATATACATCTCAGGCCAAAACTAATAGAACACATGACCCCGCAATCTGATTGTTGATAGTGGACTCCCCTCACTTGGCGCGAAGCCATAGGACACAGTCCGATGATCCACAATACTAACCTTCACCACTCGTACGTCACCAGTCATAAGACACGTCAAACCATTTATTAGGCGCATGTCATCCTCGTGACAGTCAAAATTGCTTCCTCGAGTGCCTTGACTGCTAATATGTACCTTTCACTAAATGTAAATCCCATACGAACTACATAGTCTCTAATACCACCAACTATCTTCAGATCTACATCCACCTCGTGACCCTACCACGATTGTGATGATTAGGCAATTAATTAAACCTTCTTAAGATCATACTTATCAACCAGATGCCAGAACCTGCTGCACCCCCATGAGCACAACTGAATGATCTCTCAATAGTTCTGCATCCTCGATCTGGACGACACGTTGTAACAATGGTTGAGCAAACCTGGCTCCCTTATAACCCCTCTGTAGTATCACGAACCGTTGGCACATAGTTGATACCCAGTGCACAATTTCATACACGAGTGGATGCAAAAGGACCTAAGATTTATGCTTCAAGCTGAATAAATGCCGCACGATAAGGAATGGAAGAAGTGAAAATTTTTCCTACTAGCTCTGTAGCCTCTCAAAGATAAATACAGACGTCTCCGTACCAATCCGCAAGACTCTACTAAACTCGTTCGTCACTCGTAGAACCTATGAACCTCGAGCTCTTATACCAACTTATCATGACCCAAAATCCCACCATAGGCGTCGTGATGGCACTTAGTCTCTAAGACTAGGTAAGCCGATTACAATAACCATTCGAGCTTTTTTTTTATATATAAACCAACAGTGGAAATAATTACAAATATAACAACCTCCCAAGACTGGTAATACTGAGTCACGAACTCTAACTGAATACATGAAATGATCTCAAGGATCGAATACTCAACACTATTTGATTAATATTTAACAGTACAATAAAATGAAAAGACTTCAAGAGACTGCGACAACCAAGCAGCTCTACCTTGAATCCTTGCGATCACGCTTTAACCCTGTCCGATTCCGATAGCTCCAATACCTGGCTCTGCACAAAAATATGTAGAAGTGTAGTATGAGTACACCACAGTCGGTACCGAGTAAGTATCAAGTCTAACCTCAGTGGAGTAGTGACGAGGTACAGTCGAGAAACTCACTAGTCTAATAACCTGTGCAATATAGTATACAAAAATAATAGGAAACAAATAACAATGATGGCAACAATAATCAACCAGTGATATACACAGCAGGGCGACAAGAACACCATAAATATTGCGCAACAAATAATGAATACAAGTACAACCAATTAATCAAGTCCTTCCAATATAAATATTTCGCCTATATGTTTTTCAAATAGAAATCTTCAGGATATAATACATTCAATTAAATCTCTTTCAAATAAATCTCTTTCAAATCTCTTTCCTTCAAATAAATATGTTTCAAATAAATCTCTTTCAAATAAAAATCACCACGTGACACAACATTTCAAAATCATAAAATACGGGTCTCCGCTCACTTTCATATTTTCACGGCACCTCATGCCAATTTCTCTATCACAACCGCACGGACAACTCACGTGCCAAATATTATCATCATTTAACCACGGCACCTCGTGCCCACATTTCATATCACAACTGCACGGATAATTCACGTGCCAATATCATCATTTTTTACTCACGACACTCCGTGCCCACAATTCATATTATAACTGCATGGACAGTTCCCGTTCCAATATCAGTATTATTTACTCACGGCACCTCGTGCCCATATTTCATTTCATAATCCGCCTGGCAATAACAACAGGCTCCTAATTTCAACATAGATCAGACTTTTATCAATTTACCGACAACAAGACAAATTGCACAAGGTATAAAAGTAAATACAAGGAAAATCACAACATCACATAAAAATTACCAACGCAATAACCCCACATCATCACATATCGTCCCTGATAATAGCCACCCTTATCTCTCCTATAATAGCCTCTCTTATCCCTCCGCCCTGACAATATCAATAGCCACCCTTATCGCTCCTATAATATCCTCCCTTATTGCTATGTTTAATAGCCTCCCTTATCACTCCGCTCAGGCAATATCCCAACACACATAACAATAGTGAAATGCCACCCTTATGCCCGCATAATGTCAACAATGGGATGCCACCCTTATACGCAGCATAACAGTAACCCAAATCACACAACAATTCACACAGAATATTATCACAATATCACATCATCATCAACTCGTATTTACAAATTTCCCGTAGGCCACAACCACTCCAAAGGTACAGTAAAGTCAATTAATTTCATAACAGATAGTCCACGGCTCAACACAATGTATATAAAACCTCAAAAACAACCACAAGGATGGGAAAATAACTCATCATAGGACAACGCCTTCTTTAATCCAAATTTTAGATAAATATATAAACGCCTCAATTTAAACTTATTTAATTAAATATAACGTGCACAACATCTTAACAAAATGTTCGGGAGTGAACAACTCAAGCGAAGAATATTTCACATTTTGGCACTTTGCCTCAATATGATTCACGACCTTTATAATTCAATACCAAGTTTTTCAACAACATGAACTAAAAAGTAATTCATCAAGGAACAACACCTCTTTTAAATTACAACATCATAAAATAATAGATTTATTCATCTTATTAACTAAATTTTCCATTTAAATTATCTGTAGATAAAATCAATAATGAAAGTACTTTCCTTAAAAATAGCAACTCAAACAAACACAGAGTTCACATAAAACTCAAATGGGTGTCACGACCCAAAACTTCCCACCGACGGGACCGTGATGGCGCATAACATTTCACTTGGTAGGCAAGCCAACGTTAGAGAATCATTAAACCCCTTCCTTATTTCCATTAAGTAAATAACAATAATTAACCGAAAATGAAATATAATAAGTGTGGAATATCATAAAACTGTATTAATTACTACCACCCGGATCTGCAGTCACAATTCACGAACATTCTAGAATTTACTACAAGTAATAGTCTGAAAGAAATATAACTGTCTGAATGAAAGAAAACAGTAGGACATAAAAAGATAGACGGGGACTTCAAGGTCTGTGAACGCCGACAGATCTATCTTGAGTCTCCGGATAGCTGACCAATAGCAAATCTCGATCAACCTAAGCCTATATAAAAATCTGCACAGAAAGTGCAGAGTACAACATCGATACAACCGACCCCATGTACTGGTAAGTGTCGAGCCTAACCTCGACGAAGTAGTGACGAGGCTAAGGCAAGGCACCTACAATCTACCTGTATAATTTAACAGTGTATACGCAAATAACAGGAATGAAGAACTAAACAAGAAATGTTGGGAGGGGAAACACACTGAAGGGAATACAAGATAAGGAACTACAGCAAAATGATCACCGGAGCAGTCAATATACCATGAATCAACAGGAATAGTGAATACAGTAAAGAAAAATGCACGGCATCACCCTTCATGCTTTTATTCTCAATCTCACCATAAAATTAATAAAAACGACATGGCATCACCCTTCGTGCTTTTACTCTCATATCATGGCACGGCATCACCCTTCGTGTATTAACACTCACAATTTGGCATGGCATCACCCTTCGTGCATTAACACTCACAATATGGTACGATATCACCCTTCGTGCATTAACACTCACAATATGGCACGGCATCACCCTTCGTGCATTAACACTTACAATATGGCACGACATCACCCTTACCATAATGCAATGCATAAATAACAACAGGGAGATAGAATAACAAGTACAAACCTTACTTCAACATTTGGTTCCATATTATCAATCTAAACCTGAAATAAAATTCAATTATCACCAGAAAATTTCTGTAAACATGATAGAATGATAATTTGAACAACACTAGTATAACACATAGCAATTTGACATAGGAAAAGACAATATACGAAAAACAAAGAAACATGGAAAAACAGGTAAATTGACGACGCATAGGTACTCGTCACCTCACATATACGCCGCTCACATGAATTTCACTTAGCAAATAATCTAAGGTTCCTAATTCCCTCAAGTCAGGGTTAGACACAACACTTACCTCGCTCCGTAGACCACTTAATTCTCAATCACAGCTTTTTCTTTGGAATTCACCTCCAAACCACTCGTATCTATTCAAAAATGACTCAATATTATCAAATATTGCTAAAGGAATCAATTATATTGCTTAAATTAAATTTTCCAATTTTTCCTCCAAAAGTCGAAAAATCGACCCCGGGCCCGCTTGGTCAAAACCCGAGGTTCGGACCAAATTCTTTTTTACCCATTCTCCCCCAAACCCGAATATGTATTTAGTTTTGGAATCCGACCTCAAATTGAGGTCTAAATCCCCAAATTCCCGAAATCCCTATTTTCTACCCTAACCCCTAATTCTACCATGAAAACTCTAGAGTTTTGGTTAAAAATTCAAGAAATGTAATGGGTAATTGAAAAAAAATGGATTAGAATCAATTACCAACACTTTGGGACAGAAAATGGCTCTTGAAAATCGCGTCTACCCATTTGGTTCTTGAAAATGTTGAAGAAATGGCTTAAACACGTGTTTTGATTCTGTTTTATGCACTGGGCGACAGTGTGCATCGCGTTCGCAAGGCTACTGCCCCGTTCGCGAAGGGTACTGGTTGCGAAGCCTTCGCGTTCGCGAGACCCAGATCACGTTCGCGATGGTTACGCCCCTCTGGCCTTCACGTTCGCGAGACGTTGCTCGCGTTCGCGATGGTTACGCCCGACTAGCCTTCGCGTTCGCGAGACGTTGCTCGTGTTTACGATGAAGGAACAACCAACCCTCCCCCAGGTCCCCAAGTGCTTCGCGTTCGCGTTGAGCCGGTCACGTTCACGAAGGGTAAATCCCCCATCACTTCGTGTTCGCGACCAGACCTTCGCGTTCGCGAAGAAGAAGTTTCAGCCTCATCAGATTACTCTTCGCGTTCGCGAGAAGACCTTCGCGAACGCGAAGAAGGATATGACAGACACCAGAATCTGCAGAAAACCAGATTTTTCCCAAGTCCAAAACATCCCGTGGCCTATCCGAAACTCACCCGAGCCCTCGAGGCTCCAAACCAAACATGCACACAAGTCCAAAAATATCATACAAACTTGCTCGCGCGATCAAATCGCCAAAATAACACCTAGAACTCTAAATTTAGCACCAATTCAAATGAGATTCTCAAGAACACTTTAAAATCCATAACTTCTCAACTGGACGTCCGAAACACATCAAATCAACTCCGTTTCTCACCAAATTTCATAGACAAGTCTTAAATATCATAATGAAACTGTATCGGGCTCCGAAACCAAAATACGGACCCGATACTAACAATGCCAAATATCAATCAATTCTTAAAAATAAATAATTTCCAAACTTTTAATTTTTATCAAAAATTCATATCTTGAGTTAGGGACCTCCGAATTCGATTCTGGGCATACTCCCAGGTCCCATAATTCGATACGGAAGTAAAAAATGTTGACCAAAGTCAACTGAAATCAACTTTTAAAGCAAAAATTCTTATTTTCATTAGTTTTCAACATAAAAGCTTTCCGAAAAATTGCCCGGGCTGTGCACGCAAATCGAGGAGGGAAAAAATGTGATCTTTAAGGCTTAAGAGTGCAGATTCGAGTTCTAAAACATAAGATGACCTTTTGGGTCATCACATTCTCCACCTCTAAAAAAACCGTTCGTCCTTGAACAGACATAGAAAAATACCTGGGCTGGTGAAAAGGTGGGGATATCTACTCTGCATATCGGACTCGGACTCCCAAGTAGCTGCCTCAATAGGCGAACCTCTCCACTGCACTCGAACTGAAGGGTAACTCTTTGACCTCAACTGACGAACCTGCCGGTCTAGAATGGCCACCAGCTCCTCCTCGTAAGTTAAATCCTTTTCCAACTGGACAAAGCTGAAATCTAACACGTGGGACGGGTCACCATGATATTTTCGGAGCATGGACACATGAAATACCGGATGAACTGAGGATAACCCTGGAGGCAACGCAAGTTTATAAGCTACCTCCCCCACTCTCTCGAGGATCTCAAATGGCCCGATATACCTAGGACTCAACTTGCCCTTCTTCCCAAATCTCATAACACCCTTCATGGGCGATACTCGAAGCAATATTCTTTCTCCAACCATGAATGCAATATCACAAACTTTACGGTCAGCATAACTCTTTTGCCTGGACTGAGCTGTACGCAGTTGATCCTATATAATCTTGACCTTGTCCAAGGCCTCCTAAACTAAATTTGTACCCAATAACCGAGCCTCCCCCGGCTCGAACCACCCAACTGGCGACCTACACCATCTACCATATAATGCCTCATAGGGAGCCATCTGAATGCTCGAATGGTAGCTATTATTGTAGGCAAACTCCGCTAACGGCAAAAACTGATCCCAAGAACCTCCAAAGTCAATAACACAGACGCGGAGCAACTCCTCCAAGATTTGAATAGTACGCTCGGACTGCCCGTCTGTCTGAGGATGAAATGTTGTGCTCAACTCAACTTGCGTACCCAACTCATGCTGAACTGCCCTTCAAAAGTGCGAGGTAAACTGTGTACCTCGATCAGAAATGATAGACACGGGCACACCATGAAGATGGAAAATGTCACGAATATAAATCTCTGCCACAGGAATGAAATGCGCTGACTTAGTCTGCCTATCCACAATGACCCAAACTGCGTCGAACTTCCTCTGAGTCCGTGGGAGTCCAACAACAAAGTCCATAGTGATACGCTCCCACTTCCACTCAAGAATATCTAACCTCTGAAGTAAACCACCAGGTCTCTGATGCTCACACTTTACCTGGTGGCAATTTAGGCACCGAGCTACATAGGCAACTATGTCCTTCTTCATTCGCCTCCACCAATAATGCTACCTCAAGTCCTGATACATTTTGGCGGCGCCCGGATGGATAGAATACCGGGAACTGTGGGACTCCTCAAGGATCAACTCACGAAGTCCATCCACATTAGGCACATAAATACGACCCTGCATCCTCAAAACTCCGTCATCTCCAACAGTAACCTGTTTAGCACCACTGTGCCGCACTGTGTCTCTAAGGACAAGTAAATGAGGATCGTCATCCTGCCGATCTCTGATGCGCTCAAACAAGGAAGACCGAGCGACTATACAAGCTAGAACACGGCTGGGCTCAGAAATATCTAACCTCACGAACTGGTTGGCCAAGGCCTAAACATCCAATGCAAGCGGTCTCTCACCAACTGGAATATATGCAAGGCTACCCATACTGACTGACTTTTTACTCAAAGCACCGGCCACCACATTGGCCTTCCCGAGATGATACAATATGGTGATATCATAGTCTTTCAATAGCACCAGCCACCTCCTCTGCCTCAAATTGAGTTCCTTTTGCATGAACAAATATTGCAAGCTCCGATGATCAGTGAATACCTCACATGGCATGCCATAAAGATAGTGCCTCCAAATCTTCAGCGCGTGAACAATGGCTGCCAGCTCTAGATCATGAACATGGTAATTCTTCTTGTGGACCTTCAGCTGTCGTGAAGCATATGCAATAACCTTGCCACCCTGCATCAACACCGCACCCAGACCAATACGAGATGCGTCACAATATACTGTATAAGATCCTGAACTTGTGGGTAACACCAATACCGGTGCCATAGTCAGAGCTATCTTGAGCTTCTGAAAGCTCGCTTCACACTCGTCTGACCACCAGAACGGGGCACCCTTCTGGGTCAATCTGGTCAACGGGGCTATTATAGATAAAAACCCCTCCACAAATCGACGGTAATAGCCCGCCAAACCCAGGAAACTACGGATCTCTGTAGCTGATGTGGGTCTAGGCCAGTTCTGGATTGCCTCAATCTTCTTAGGATCCACCTGAATACCCTTTGCTGATACAACGTGACCCAAGAAAGCAACTGAACTCAACCAAAACTCGTATTTTTAGAACTTAGCATATAACTAGCTGTCTTTCAGAGCCTGAAGAATGATCCGAAGATGCTGCTCATGCTCCCCTTGACTGTGGGAATAGATCAAGATATCATCAATAAACACAACCACAAAGGAGTCCAAGTAGGGTTTGAACACCCGGTTCATCAAATCCATGAATGCTGCTGTGGCATTTGTCAGCCCAAATGACATTACTAGAAATTCATAATGCCTATACCGAGTCCGAAAAGCTGTCTTAGGAGCATCGGATGCCCTAATCCTAAACTGATGGTAGCCAGATCTCAAATCAATCATTGAAAACACCTTGGCACCCTAAAGCTGATCAAATAAATCATCAATCCTCGGCAATGGATATTTGTTCTTGGTGGTGACTTTGCTCAACTGCCGATAATCTATACACATCCTCATTGATCCATTTTTCTTCTTCACAAATAACACAGGTGCACCCCAGGGCGAGACACTAGGTCTAATGAAGCCCTTATCAAGCAAATCTTGCAACTGCTCCTTCAATTCTTTCAACTCTGGTGGGGCCATGCGATATGGCGGAATGGAAATAGGCTGAATGCCCGGAGCCAAATCAATGCAGAAATCAATATCTCTGTCGGGTGGCATCCCCGGCAGGTCTACAGGAAACACTTCTGGAAACTCACGAATAACCGGCACCGAATCTATGGAAGGAACCTCCGCACTAGAATCGCGGACATAGGCCAAATAAGCTAGACACCCCTTCTCGACCATATGTCGAGCCTTCACATAAGAGGTAACCCTGCTGGTAGAATGGCCAAGATTCCCTCTCCACTCTAATCGAGGCAACCCCTGCAAGGCTAAGGTCACCATCTTGGAGTGACAATCTAATATAGCATGATAAGGTGACAGCCAATCCATACCTAGTATGACATCAAAATCAACCATCTGGAGAAGTAGAATATCAACACGAGTCTCAAGACTCCCAATGGTGATCACACACAAATGATAAACACGATCTACAACAATAGCATCTCCCAGTGGTGTGGACACATACACAGGAGCACTCAAAGAATCACGGGGCACAACCAAATAGGAAGCAAAATAGGATGACACATAAGAGTAAGTAGATCCCAAATCAAATAGAACTGAAGCATCTCTACTGCAAACTGAAACAGTACCTGTGATAACAGCGTCAGATGACTTAGCCTCAGGCCTAGCTGGGAAAGCATAACACCGGGGCTAGGCCCCACCACCCTGAACTAAGTCCTTGGGACGGCCTCTAGCTGGCTGGTCTCCACCTCTAACGGCCTGACCTCCACCTCTAACTGTCTGGCCCCTACCTCTGGCTACCTGACCCCTGCCTCTGGCTGGTTGAGCAGGTGGTGTAGCAACTGGTGCCGGAATCATGGCACGAGAACTCTGATGCTATGAGCTGCCCGTTGCCCGAGGGCAAAATCTGGCAATGTGCCTCGGATCACCACAAGTATAACATAATCTCGGTTGCTGTGACTGCTGACCCTGAAACGGACCCTGTCGACCTGAATAACCACCCTGATAACTCTGGAGTAGAGGTGCACTAATAGGAGCTGGTGGTGCACTGTAGGCTAGTTGGTCGGAATAATGCATCTGAGGGCCACGACCACTTGAGGAACCGTGGGATGCCTGGAGCGCTGAATGAAACGGCTTGGGAGGATGGCCTCTACCAAAAGTACTCCTGCCTCTAGATGAGGCACCGTTGAACTCACCGGAATGACGAGGCCTCTTGTCAGACCCCTGACCTCCCTGAGTAAGAACCATCTCGACTCGTCTGGCGACATTAGCAGCCGCCTGAAAAGAAATCTCACTCCCAGTCTCCTTAGCCATCTGCAATCTGATAGGCTGAGCAAGTCCATCAATAAACCTCCTCACCCTCTCTCTCTCTCTCTCTCGGTGGGAAGTAGAAGAATGGCATGATGGGCCAAATCCACAAAACGGGCCTCATACTGAGTAACCATCATACCGCCATGCTGGAGACGCTCAAACTGACGGCGACGCTCTTCTCTCAATGTGATAGGCAGAAACTTCTCTATGAAGAGCTGAGAGAACTGGTCCCATGTAAGAGCAAGCGACCCAACTGGTCTGGTCAACAAGTAATCTCTCCACCATTTCTTGGCGGAACCAGTCATCTGAAATGCAGCAAAATCGACCCCATTGGTCTCCACTATACCCATGTTCCGTAGAACCTCGTGACAGCTGTCAAGATACTCCTGGGGGTCCTCTGAAAGAGCACTAATAAAGTGAACATGAAAGAGCTTGGTAAACCTGTCCAATCTCCATAAAGCCTCAAAAGACATAGTTGGCCCATCTCCGACATGTGCTGCAATAACGTGTTGAACTAATCCGATTGGCTGAGCTGCTGGAGCCTGATACTGGGGAGCTATCTGCTCCAGAGCGGGAGTGGTAGGAGTCTGGGCTCCTCCTCCAGCCTGAGAGACTGCTGGTGCCATGGGAAATGCGTCATTCTGGGCCACACTCTCCATAAGGCCCACCAAACGGACCAAAGCGTCCTGAAGTACTGGGTAGCAATGAACCCCTTCGGAATCTGAGTTGGTCCGATAGGAACAGTCTGGGCTAGAACCTCCTCGCCAATCTCTATCTGAGGCTCCACTGCTGGGGCTACTGCTCATGCCCTAGGCTGAGCCCTGCCCCTGCCTCGGCCTCTGGCACGACCTCGGCCTCGACCTCTGCCCCGCGTAGGAGCTGTCACTGGAAGCTCTGGCTGCTGCTCAGGTGAGGAAGCGGTACGTGTTCTCGCCATCTGCGAGAGAATAAGAGTAGAAGAGTACAATCAGTATTGAGAAAGCAAAATCGCATGACAGAGAATAATAGAAGTGAAACTTGTTCCTAAAATTCATAGCCTCTGGAAGATAAGCACAGACGTCTCCGCACCGATACTCTAGACTCTACTAAGCTTGCTCATGAATCGTGAGACCAAGGCAACCTAGTGCTCAGATACCAACTGTCACGACCCGAAATTTCCCACCGACGGGACCGTGATGGCGCCTAACATTTTACTTGCTAGGCAAGCCAACGTTAGAGAATCATTAAACCCCTTCCATATTTCCATTAAGTAAATAACAATAATTAACCGAAAATGAAATATAATAAGTGCGAAATATCATAAAACTGTATTAATTACTACCACCTGGATCTGGAGTCACAATTCACGAACATTCTAGAATTTACTACAAGTAATAGTCTGAAAGAAATACAACTGTCTGAATGAAAGAAAACAGTAGGACATAAAAAGATAGACGGGGACTTCAAGGTCTGTGAACACCGACAGATCTACCTTGAGTCTCCGGACAGCGGACAAATAGCAAATCTCGATCAACCTGAGCCCGTAAAAAAATCTGCACAGAAAGTGCAGAGTGCAGCATCAGTATAACCGACCCCATGTACTGGTAAGTGTCGAGCCTAACCTCGATGAAATAGTGACGAGGCTAAGGGAAGGCACCTACAATCTACCTGTACAATTTAACAGTGTATACGCAAATAACAGGAATAAATAACTAAACAAGAAATGTTGGGAGGGAAAACATACTGAGGGGAATAAAAGATAAGGAACTACAGCAAAATGATCACCGGAGCAGTCAATATACCATGAATCAACAGGAATAGTGAATACAGTAAAGAAAACTGCACGGCATCACCCTTCATGCTTTTACTCTCAATCTTACCATAAAATTAATAGAAACGACACGGCATCACCCTTCGTGCTTTTACTCTCATATCATGGCACGACATCACCCTTCGTGCATTAACACTCACAATTTGGCACGGCATCACCCTTCGTGCATTAACACTCACAATATGGCACGACATCACCCTTCGTGCATTAAAACTCACAATATGGAACGACATCACTCTTCGTGCATTAACACCCACAATATGGCACGGCATCACCCTTCGTGCATTAACACTCTCCCTTACCATAATGCAATGCATAAATAATAATAGGGAGATAGAATAACAAGTACAAACCTTACTTCAACATTTGGTTCCACATTATCAATCTCAACTTGAAATAAAATTCAATTATCACCAGAAAATTTCCGTAAATATGATAAGAACGATAATTTGAACAACACTAGTATAACACATAGCAATTTGACATAGGAAAAGACAATATACGAAAAATAGAGAAACGTGGAAAAATAGGTAAATTGGCGACGCATAGGTACTCGTCACCTCACATATACGCCGCTCACATGAATTTCTCTTAGCAAATAATCTAAGGTTCCTAATTCCCTCAAGTCAGGGTTAGACACAACACTTACCTCGCTCCGAAGACCACTTAATTCTCAATCACAGCTTTTCCTTTGGAATTCACCTCCAAACCACTCGTATCTATTCAAAAATGACTCAATAATATCAAATATTGCTAAAGGAATCAATTATATTGCTTAAATTAAATTTTCCAATTTTTCTTCCAAAAGTCAAAAAATCGACCCCGGGCCTGCTTGGTCAAAACCCGAGGTTCGGACCAAAATCTTTTTACCCATTCACCCCCAAACTTGGAATCCGACCTCAAATTGAGGTCTAAATCCCCTATTTTCTACCCTAACCCCTAATTCTACCATGAAAACTCTAGATTTTTGGTTGAAAATTCAAGAAATGTAATGGGTAATTGAAAGAAAATGGTTTAGAATCACTTACCAACACTTTGGGGAAGAAAATGGCTCTTGAAAATCGCCTATACCCGTTTGGTTCTTGAAAAATGTTGAAGAAATGGCTTAAACCCGTGTTTTTATTCTGTTTTATGCACTGGGCGACAGTGTGCATCGCGTTTGCAAGGCCACAGTCGCGTTCGCGAAAGGTACTGGCTGCCAAGCCTTCGCGTTCGCGAGACCCAGATCGCGTTCGCGATGGTTACGCCCCTCTGGCCTTTGCGTTCACGAGACGTTGCTCGCGTTCGCGAAGGTTGAGCCCGACTGGCCTTCGCGTTCGCAAGACGTTGCTCGCGTTTGCGATGAAGGAACGACCAACCCTCCCCCAGGTCCCCAAGTGCTTCACGTTCGCGTTCGTGAAGGGTAAATCCCCCATCACTTCGCGTTCGCGAAGAAGAAGTTTCAGCCTCATCAGATTACTCTTCGCGTTCGCGAGAGGACCTTCGCGAACGCGAAGAAGGATATGACAGACACCAGAATCTGCAGAAAACCATATTTTTCCCAAGTCCAAAACATCCCGTGGCCTATCCGAAACTCACCCGAGCCCTCGGGGCTCCAAACCAAACATGCACACAAGTCCAAAAACATCATACGAACTTGCTCGCGCGATCAAATCGCCAAAATAACACCTAGAACTCAAAATTTAGCATCAATTCAAATGAGATTCTCAAGAACACTTTAAAATCCATAACTTCTCAACTAGACGTCCGAATCACGTCAAATCAACTCCGTTTCTCACCAAATTTCACAGATAAGTCTTAAATATCATAATGAAACTGTACCGGGCTCCAGAACCAAAATACAGACCCGATACTAACAATGCCAAATATCAATCAATTCTTAAAAACAAATAATTTCAAAACTTTTAATTTTTATCAAAATTTCATATCTTGAGCTAGGGAACTCCGAATTCGATTCCGGGCATACGACCCGGTCCCATAATTTGATACGGACCTACCTAGACCGTCAAAGCATGGATCCTGGCTCGTTTACCAAAAATGTTGACCAAAGTCAACTAAAATCAACCTTTAAGGAAAAAATTCTTATTTTCATTAGTTTTCAACATAAAAGCTTTTCGGAAACCTGCCCGGGCTGTGCACGCAAATCGAGGAGGAAAAAATGAGATTTTTAAGTCTTAAGAGTGCAGATACGAGTTCTAAAACATAAGATGACCTTTTGGGTCATCACAATGGCAATCACACCAAATTATCATATAAAATACAAACTCAACAAACAAGGAATGAGACATGACAAATCAAGGATTTACTAAGTTCCAACAATTTTCCAATTTAATACATAAGGGAGTCTACGAATTTCAACATATAATTTGCACATATAAACCAAGTACGTACTCGTCACCTTGCGTACATGGTTTTCAATTATAATTTCCACATAAGACTCAATGCCTAAGGGGTAATTCCCCCACTCAAGGTTAGGCAAGATACTTACCTTTTTGAAGTTAGGCAGATATTCCAAAATAGCTTTCTCACTTGAATTGACCTCTAGAAGGCTCCAATCTCTCTTGAGCCTTCCTTACATTACTACGAGGTTCCGAAAATCCTAAAATCTTTAATTTATCTAGAAACATAACAAAAGTGAACCATAATTAGGAAGATATTCATGGTTTTTGCTTATTTGAGCATTTTATCAAACACTAGGTATGTAATTTGGTTACAAGGTTCTTCTACAAGATTTCCTTCATTCCACAACTCAATATTTACCCATTTGAACTCAATAATCTTTCCATAAACCTTATTGGTACGTGTATGTAAAAATAATACTCTTACACCCAAGAATCATACTCCCAATCACCCATCTTTACCAAAAATAGCATTCTCAAGACCCACCCTTAGGGTTCATGCAATATCCCATTATAACTTTAAATAAAACTCATAAAAATGCTACCCATACTCAAATATGACATATATACGAAGCTCAAGTGAAAGGATTACCTATTGGTGGAAGAATCTCACTTTTCCTCTTTTTGGTGTTCTTGAAGATTCAACCCATTTCCTATGGATTTGATCCTTAATAATATTAGTGTTATCACTAAATGATGTTATATAATCATCCTTGTGCCAAAATAACTTACCTTGAAGTGTATCCATGGAGAAAGAGCTCCTCCTCTCTAGAAATCAATTCCAAGTTAAAGAACTAATGTTTTCTCTATCTAAACCCCTTGTTTCAGCCCCTTTAAAATGTCCCTTGAAGCTGCGTAGCCTCCTGCATAGGCTACGCACAAAGGCTATGCAGGGTAGACTTCTATCCCCCTTCATTTGGAAGCTGCTGGATTTGCATGGTGCGTAGGCTACGCTGCTATGCTGCGTAGGATATGCTACAATGCTGCGTAGGCTACGCAAGGCTCGCGTAGCTATTATGCCACCCTTTAGTAAAAAGGTCATAACTTTTTGTAGAAATCTCCAAATGACAAACTATGTGAATAATTAGAAACTAGGCACATACACCTTTCGTTTGATAGGTTATACACTATATAACGCTTCATATCTTAAGAGTTATGCTCGTTTAAATTTAGGTCTTGTGCGAACTCACTTGAAACTTTACCCCATCGTATAATTTCCAACTTGACTTAGCCTTGGGGATCTTCTTAGACCATAAATCACTTATATAATGCCTTGTACACTTATTATCATATCCAATTGATATCTATCATATTAATAGTCCTCGTCTCCACATAAAATAATATAATTAGCACACATCAACTTTCTAATTTTGCCAAAATTCGCTGAATTGTTCTACGGACCTCCAACTCCAATTCCGGGAATACGCCTAAGTCCGAAATCACCATACGAAGCTATTGGAATAATCAAAACTCTATTCCGGGGTCGTTTTCTCAAAAGTCAACTCTCCAGTCAACTCTTTTCTTTTAAGCTTCTTAAATAAGAATTGTGCTTCCAATTTTTAACCCGAATCATCCGAAAATCAAACTCGATCACACACGCAAGTCATAATACACATCACAAAGCTGCTTGGGACCTTAAGTTGCTAAACAAGATGCTAATTCATAAAACGATAAGTCGGGTCGTTAGACTTGATTAATTGGTTGTACTTGTATTCATTATTTGTTGCGCAATATTTATGGTGTTCTTGTCGCCCTGTTGTGTATATATCACTGGTTGATTATTGTTTCCATCATTTTTATTTGTTTCCTATTATTTTTGTATACCATATTGCACAGGCTATTAGACTAGTAAGTATCTCGACTGTACTTCGTCACTACTCCAATGAGGTTCGTCTTGATACTTACTGGGTACCGATCGTGGTGTACTCATACTGCACTTCCGCACATTTTTGTGCAGAGCTAGGTATTGGAGCTATCGGACTCGGACATAGTTAAAGTGTGATTGCTAGGATTCAAGGTAGAGCTACTTGGTCGTCCCAGTCCCTTGGAGTCTTTTCATTTTATTATACTGTCAACTCTTATTCGAACAGTATTGTATATTCGATCCTTGATATCATTGCATGTATTCAGTTAGAGTTCGTGACTTAGTATTACCAGTCTTGGAAGGTTATTATAATTATTTCCACAGTGGGTTTCGATTATTAATTTATAAAAAAAATGGCTTCGAAATGTAATTGTAATCGGCTTACCTAATCTTAGAGACTAAGTGCCATCACGACGCCTATGTTGGGTCGTGACAAGTTGGTATCAGAGCTCTAGGTTCATAGGTTCTACGAGTCATGAACAAGTTTAGTAGAGTCTTGAAGATCGGTACAGAGACATCTATACTTATCTTCGAGAGGCTACAGAGCTAGTAGGAAAATTTCCACTTCTTTCATTCCTTATCGTGCTGCATTTATTCAGCTTGAAGAATATATCTTATGTTCTTTTGCATATACTCGTGTATGAAATTGCGCACTCAGTATCAACTATGCTCCAATGGTTCGTGATACTACAAAGGGTTATAAGGGATCAAGTGTAGCTCAACCATTGTTACCATGTGTCGTCCAGATCAAGGATACAGAAGTATTTAGAGATAATTTAGTTGTGCACATGGGGGTGCAGCAGGTTCTGACATCTGGTTGATAGGTACGATCTTTAGAAGGTTTAATTAGTTGCCTAATCGTCACAATTATGGTAGGGTCATGAGGTGGATGTAGATCTGAAGATAGTTGGTGGTATTAGAGACTATGTGGTTCGTATGGGACTTCTATTTAGCGAAGGGTACATACTAGCAGCCAAGACACTGGAGGAAGCGAGTTTAGCTGTCACGAGGATGACATGAGCCAAATAAATGATTTGAGGTGTCTTATGACCATTGTCATACAAGCGATTAAGGTTAGTATTGTGGATCATCGGAATGTGTCCTATGGCTTCGCACCAAGTATGGGGAGTCCACTATCAACGATCAGATTGCGGGGTCATGTGTTATATCCGTTTTGGCCTGAGATGTATTTATGTGGTATTGAAAAGTTCTCCGAAACTTGTATATGATTAAGAGCTGATATTTGTATGGGATGATGTTGGGACTTGCGGTATTCCTACGTCCTTAATAATTCTATATTTTAGTATCAGCAGGGTCATGGAAATAATTTCAGAATACTCGGGGTGTTCCAGTAAGTTCTTTTAATGCACCACCGGCACGAGGTTCCTATAAAGGTTTTTCCAGTTATCCGGCACAAACTCAGTATGAGCAGCCGAACCTACAGAGGGGTTGTTATTAGAGTGGTGATACTAGGTACATCATGAGAGATTGTCACATACTTGGGAGAGGCGGATTTCATCAGAATATTCAGGCTACAGGCTTTATTCTAGTTAATACTCCGCGTGCACAGCCAGTTAGGGGTGGAGGACATGCGGGTAGAGAGCGCACCAAGAGGGGGAGGCCCGACCCATTGATATAATTGCTATGATTTGGCTGAGGCCGATACACCAGATGGTGTCTTTACAAGTATGATTTAATTTATAATAGAGGATCACTATTCTTATTTTGATTTGACTCTGATTATCAAGGTGAACGCTCTTTTCATGCTCTTTATATAGTGAGTTTGTGAATTTGTACTCCACTCACGTGTTTATCCCTGTTGGGAGATTTCATAGTGTTAGCCCGTGTCTATCATGTTGTTTTGCACACTATTGAGGGCTATGAGTCCAAACGTGACTTTCTGTTACTCACTACAATGGATTTTGATGTGATTTCGGAATAATTGATTTCAATTTTTTGAATTATATGCCCTATGGGTATGGGGGTTCATTATGTGTTGTGGAAAATATTTACGAAATTTATTAAAAAGAAGAAAGAAAGGAAATGGAAAATTTTAGTTGGCACAATGTATAAAATACTTGTAATTCAGAGTTGAGGACGAGATCCTCGCATTTTTATATGATGTGAAATATTTAAAATGGGCAACAAGCCGCGATGGAAGTTATATAAGGACGAGGTCCTTGTGGTAAAAGAAAACAATTATGAGTTTAAATTCTCCCTTTGTGAAATTAATTTTTTTTTACCTATAGTATTAATAGGGAGTCATGTATGTTAGGCTTATTTGATAATTCTTTCATGTGTTTCTGCGCATATTTAACCATATTCGTGCTGTAAATATTGAGTTTTAGCCTATAAGGATAGTGCCCAGGGAAGGCTATGTGTAACAAATGTAGATGGCTTGCGTGAGTTGATTCTCTAGGAGGCTCATAACTCGCGGTACTCCATTCATGCGGGTGCTGCAAAGATGTATCAGGACTTGAGACAGCACTATTGGTGGAGGCGGATGAAGAAAGACATAGTGGAGTATGAAGCTCGGTGCCTAAATTGTCAGCAGGTGTAGTATGAGCATCAACGACTGGGTGGATTGCTTCAGAAGTTAGAGATTCTAGAATGGAAATGGGAACGGATCACTATAGATTTCGTTGTTGGCTCCCACTGACTCAGAGAAAGTTCGAAGCAGTTTGGGTGATTGTGGATAGATTGACAAAGTCAACTCATTTCATTCTTGTGGTTACTACTTACTCTTCGGAGCAGCTGGCTCAGGTTTACATTCGCGAGATTGTTAGGCTTCATGGCATACCGGTGTCTATCATCTCTGACCGGGGTACGCAGTATACATCATGATTTTGGAGAGCCGTACAACATGAATTGGGTACTCATGTGGAGTTAAGTACAACATTTCACCCTCAGAAGGACGGACAGTCCGAGCGCACTATTTAGATATTGGAGGATATGCTTCGTGCATGTGTGATGGATTTTGGGGGTGCTTGGGATCAGTTCTTGCCACTTACGGAGTTTACCTACAACAACAGTTATCAGTCGAGCATTCATATGGCTCCGTATGAGGCCTTGTATAGTAGGCGGTGCCGGTATACAGTGGGTTGGTTCGAACCGGGCGGGGCTAGACTATTGGGTACAAACCTGGTTCAGAATGCTTTGGGAAAGGTTAAGTTGATTCAGGATCGACTTCTTACAGCCCAATCTAGAAAAAAGAGTTATGCGGTTCGGAAGGTTCATGATGTTGCATTCATGGTTGGTGAGCGGGTCTTGCTCCGGGTTTCGCCTATGAAGGGAGTTATGAGGTTCGGAAAGAAGGAAAAGTTGAGCCCGAGGTATATCGGACATTTTGAGATTCTTGAGAGATTTGGAGAGGTGGCTTACAGACTTGCACTACTACCTAGTCTCTCTGCAGTTTATCTAGTGTTCCATGTTTCCATGCTCCGGAAGTATCACGACGATCCGTCTCATGTGTTAGACTTCAGCTTAGTCCAGTTGGACAAGGGTCTATCTTATGTCGAGGAACCAGGGGCAATTTCGGATAGATAGGTTAGAAAGCTAAGATCGAAGAGCATTGCTTTAGTGAAAGTACAGTGGAGGGGTCATCCGGTCGAGGAGGCGACAAAGGAGACCGAGCATGATATGCGTAGCTGTTATCCTCATCTTTTCACCACTCCATGTATAATTCTAAACCCGTTCGAGGATGAACGTTTGTTTAAGAGGGGGGGTGTAACGACCCGACTGGTCATTTTGAGTATTACAACCATGTTCCCCTATTTACAGCTCAACTTATGCTTTATAGTTGTTTTGTGACTCGTCGGGGTGATTGGTTCGGGTCCGGTGAGGTTTTGGAATGAATCGGAACATTTAATTCCAAGGTTTAAAGCTTAAGTTAAAATAATGACCGGATGTCGACTTATGTGTAAACGACCCCGGAATAGAATTTTGATGATTTCAATAGCTCTGTATGGTGATTTTGGACTTAGGAGCATGTCCGAAAAACTATTTGGAAGTCTGTAGCTAAATTAGGCTTGAAATGGCTAAGATAACTATTTAAGTTTGGAAGCTTGACCGGGGAGTTGACTTTTTGATATCGGAGTCGGAATCCAGTTCTGAAAATTTTCATAGCTCCGTTTTGTCATTTATGACTTGTGTGCAAAGTTTGAGGTCAATCAGACTTGATTTGATAGGTTTCGGCATCGAATGTAGAAGTTGGAGTTTCTTAAGTTCCTTAAGCTTGAATTGGGGTATGATTCGTGGTTTTAGCATTGTTTGATGCGATTTGAGGCTTCGACTAAGTTCCTATGATGTTTTATGACTTGTTGATATATTTGGTTGAGGTCCCGAGGGCCTCGGGTGGATTCTGGATGGTTAACGGATCAAATACGAACTTAAAACCACTGCTGGAAATTTTGCCTACTGGTGTGATGGCACATGCAAAGCTTTTGATCTCAGGTGTGAAGCCGCACGTGCGCACATTCCACCGCAAATGTGGCCAAGAGTAGGGCTGGGCAGTTCTCGCAGGTGTGAAGAATTTGCCCGTACCTACGAGGTCGCAGGTGCGAAGAGAAGGACGTAGAAGCAGAAAATGGGGAGGAAGTCGGGCAGCGCAGGTGCGAAATTTTGGGCCGAACCTATAATTCGGGGATTGGCCATTTTCACCCATTTTTGGATTTTAAGAGCTCAGGTGAGGCTAGTTTCAGGAGATTTTTCAAGGAGAACATTGGGGTAAGTGTTCTTAACTCAATTTTTGGTCAAATTACCCGCATCTATAATTGTTTTTAACATTTAATTGGTGATTTAAGTTGGAAGATTTAGAAAACCCTCTTAGTTTAAATTGAAGATTTGTGGGTCGAGTTGATGTCGGAATTTGGTAAAATTTGTATGGTTGAACTCGTGGTTGAATGAGCATTCATATTTTGTAACTTTTATCGGGTTCCGAGACGTGGACCACACTGGCGATTTTTGAGTTAAATTTCGGATTTTGTTAAAAGATTAGTATTTTCATATGAAATTAATTCCAATAATTTGTATTGATTGAATCGAATTAATTATGACTAGATACGAGGCTTTCAGAGGCCAATTCACGAGGCAAAGGCATAGCAGAGTAAAGAATTACCCGGTTCGAGGTAAGTGACTTGTCTAACATTATGTGGGAGAAATTCCCCTTATTATTGGTATTGATAGGAAAATGTTGATGTGTTGAAAGTCGTGTACACAAGTTGACGAGTGTGTACACGAGCTAAATATGGAAGATTATGTCTTTAAATTTTGTAGAGCACTATTGCATATTAATTAAATTATTTTATTCTGTTATATTCATCATCATTAATATATTTTCGTATTTTAATTTGTCTGACTAGTTCTTGCTAAGTGTTTTACCTGTTTAGTTGAAACTCTGTTTCTTTTGTTCTGTGCATTACTTGAAGGATGGATTTCTTAATTTAAATATTATTAAAAATGAAGTATTTTACATTTAAAATTTTGATATTTAGACAAAGTGTTAAATTTGTGAAATATTATTTTTGCTGAATATTTTGTGAGATTTTCGTACTCATTGTGATGGAGTCGTGAGCTCTGTATTATGGAAAATATTGTTGTTGATTTATTTTGGCATGAGCCGTGAGCTCTTTATTACGGAAAATATTGTTGTTGTTGATTTATTTTGGCAAATTAAAATATTTGGGCACTTGAGGTGCAAATTATGATATATTGTGATATTGATACGCATGCGGTGGCAGAAGGTCTGGGTGTTGAACCGCATGCGGTGAGATAAGGGTGGCTTGATACGCGTGGCTAGTATGGAAACTACTAGAAGTCATGCGGTGTGATAAGGGTGGCTAAAATGCGGGAGGTTATTTCGGGAAAAATATTTTCTTCAAAATTAAATGTGAAGGCTCCCGCGGTGATATAAGGAAATGAGATTTTGTGAATTTATTTATGATTTGGGACTGCGAGGCGGTACCTCGGGAGTGCCCTTGTTGATATTTCTTTATGGCTGCGTTGCCTTTGGTTATTTGTTTTTGGTGTTTTTCTTAAAGTTGTAAATTTTTGTTTCCCTTCCACGAGGTATTAATTGCCCTTATTCTGTGTAGTTAAATAGTGACATACTACTTACTTGATTTATCCCCGTTGTCATTATTGTTATTATATTGTTAAACTTTTCTCCCTGTCTTTTATTATTCCAGTAGGGCCTGACCGGACCTCGTCACCGCTCTACTGAGGTTAGGCTTGGCACATACTGGGTACCGACGTGGTGTACTCATATTACGCTTCTGCACATCTTTTTGTACAGATTCAGGTACTTCTTATCAGACCAGGCATTCGTGAACTAGCCGTACGCGGAGACTTCAAGGTATATCTGCCAGCGTACGCAGACCTCGGAGTCCCATTTTATCCTTTTTGTGTTTCTTTCCTTATTCTCTTTAGACTCTGATGTATAGAGACACTTAGAATAAATTCTTAGAAGCTTGTGACTTATTTCTACCGGGTTTTGAGAGTTGTGACTATTTGAATCACGGTTTGATTTATTTTATATGTTGAAATTTGAGTTTCAGTTTTGTATTCTGCATAATTGATAGGCTTACCTAGTCTTAGAGACTAGGTGTCATCATGACATCCTACGGAGGAAAATTGGGGTCGTGACAGTTTATAGGCCCATTTGAGCTGTTGAGACGAGTTGGGCAGGTTTCTTACGAGCTTGTTTTGCCTCCTAGTCTATCAGGAGTTCAACCGGTTTTCTATGTATCTATGCTCCGGAAGTATCATGCCGACCTGTCTCATATGTTAGACTTCAGCACGGTTCAGTTAGATGAGAGCCTGGGTTATGAAGAGGAACCAATTGCCATTGTTGATAGGCAGGTTCGCCAGTTGAGGAAATGACTTGGGAGGCCGAGGAGGACATGCGGAGCAGATATTCACACTTATTCAACACTCCAAGTATGATTCTAAACCCGTTCGAGGACGAACGTTTGTTTAAGAGTTGGAAAATATAATGACCCAGCCAGTCGTTTTGCCTTCTAGAATCCTGTTCCCCTAAATAAGACTCCCCATATATGCTTTTGCTGTTTTATGACTTGCGGGGATGGTTAGTTCGGAATTTGGAATGGTTCGGGTTGAAATCGGAACACTTGGTTCCCTAAGTTGGCTTTAAAAATGCTATGTTTGACTTCGATCAACATTTTTGAGAAAACGACCCCAGAATCAGGATTTGACGGTTCCAGTAGGTTCGTATGATGACTTTGGACTTGGGCGTATGTTCGAATCAGGTTTTGTACAACCCGAGAGCGTTTCGGTGGTTAATAGTGAAAGTTAGCTATTTGAAGGTTTTAAGGTTCTTTAAAATTGGTTTGTAGTAAGTTTTGGAGTAATCGAGGTCCGTTTGAAATTCCGAGCCTAGGAGTAGTTCTGTATGGTGATTTAAGACTTGCACGCAAAATTTGGTGTCATTCCGAGTAGTTTAAGTATATTTCGGCACGTTCGTAGTAAGTTTGAAGAATTTGAAATTTCTAAGTCGAATCAATTTGGTTTGGGGTATGATTCTTAGTTTTGATGATGTTTTATGCATTCCGAGAGTTCGAGCGAGTCTGTTTTATGATTTCAAACTTGTTGGTATGTTCGGACGGGGCCCCGGGGGCTTCGGGAGTTAATTGGACGAGGCTCAGACCAAGTTGGAACTTGGGAGCAACAGCTAAAACTCCCAGCTTCTGGTGTAACCGCACCTACGCATGGGAAGCCGCAGGTGCGAGCTCGCAGAAGCGAGCCACGAGCCGCAGAAGAGGCCAAGAGGGGGGCTTCCAGTTACCGCAGAAGCGGGGAAATGGACCGCACCTGCGAAGGCGCAGGTGCGAAGAAGGGCATTGCAGGAGCGGACGAGGTTGCAGGTGCGACCCATGCACCGCAGGAGCGGTCTCTCAGTAGCGAGCCGCTGGTCACAGAAACAGACGAGCCAGCTAAGGGGGAGGATCACATCTATGAGGTCCTTTCTGCAAATGTGGTTGACTAACCGCAGAAGCGAAAAATCGCTGGGCAGAATGTCTTAAAACAGGGCTCGGCCATTTTTTCATTCTTGGGCGCATTTGGAGCTTTTTGAGAGGGGTATTCACCTAGCAACTTGGAGGTAAGTTAATTCTATTTATTGTGAGTTAAATATATAGATTATGGGTAGATTTTAACATGAAAATTGTGGAAATCAAGGGTTTAGATAAAAAAAACCTAGGTTTTGATAAAAATGAGATTTTAACCACGAAAATGGTTATGGAATGGGATGAAAATTGTATATTTGAGTTCTTAAGGTTATGGGTGATGATTTCCTCCGAATATTTTCGAAAACCGGGCACGAGGGCCCGGGGTGAATTTTAGGAATTTTACCAATTTGGGTTGGTTAATTAATCTAATAATTTAATTTCGAATTATTGAGCATGTATTGATTAACTTATATAACATTTGGCTAGTTTCAGATTTTTTCGGCACCAAATTGAGGCTTTAACGCGAGATTGTGATCGGGAAGTGAGCTTTGAGACGAGGTAAGTCTCCTATCTAACCTTGTAAAAGGGAATTTACTCCATAGGTGTTGTAAATAAATATTTATTCATAATTGTGGGGGCTACGTACGTACGAGGTGACGAGAGTCCGTGCGTAGCTACTATTATGCTATTGTTCGGGTAGTTTTAGGACCCAATTCATGAACTACTTGAAATTTTGCACTATACTTGTTAAATTAAAATGCCTAAATTATATTAGAACTTGTTAGAGAAATTTTGAGAGGTAGTTAATGAAATTTGTATTACTTTGGATATAAATCATTAATAATGTTTAAGTCAAATGCTTATAAAATATCCTTCTCTTCCTGTGGAGCGGGCCGAACGCCTCGACAGTAGATAGATGCATCTATGGATCGTGCCGCACGTCACTCGGTAGTTTACACATCACTCTGGATCGGGTCGTACGACCTCGGCATAAATCGTGTTTAATAAAAAAAATTACACGATGCTTTGACATTTTATTGCAGCTTGTGAAGATAAATGAATTATTGGGAATTATTAAATTATGAAAGAATTATTTATTTCTGCTTGTTAAGGAGGTTATTATTAATCACATAAACAATGTTTATTTAAACATCTTTATCTTTATATTATTGACCCATAGTGAGTGTCGAAGTTGACCTCTCGTCACTACTTCTTCGAGATTAGACTTGATACTTATTGGGTACATGTTGCTCATGCTACGCTTGATGCACTTTTTGTGCAGGGTCTGAGACAGGTGCATCAGGCGGTCCTACCGGTGAGCACCCCCGATATCCCGAGGCCTAGTGGTGAGCTGCTTCCTGAGTCGTTCTACAGCCCTAGAGTCTCTCTCTCTTTGTATTTGTGTTCTGTCTATTATTTTCAGACAGTACATGAAAATTTTGTATAATCTGCTAGATGCTCTCATACACTTGTGACACCAGGTCTTGGCACATACACTAGTAGAATTGTGGTCTTGAAATTTTTATTTTGGTGTTTATTTATTTAGACTTTCTATTTTTCTTAAATCTTGCAAATAAGGAAAGTTTAATTACTCAGAAAATTTATTAAAAGAGGAAATATATGTTTAATTCACTAGTTGGCTTGCCTAGCGGTGATGTTGGGCGTCATCATGACTGGCAGGTGAAATTGGGTTGTGACAGATCCTATGCTTGTAATCTCCGCCACATTTTTTTGCCAGCTTATAAAAAATTGAAATGCATGTTATAGAAAGGGCCATATGAAGTATCTTATATTCCCTCCCCTTAGTTGTTTTCTCTTTAGCTTATCAATAAACCAGATGATACCTGGCAAAAACCAATGGCATATTCAGAATTTAACTTCACTGACAACAACAACAACAACAACATATCTAGTATAGTCCTATGTAGTGGGGTTTGGGGAGGGTAGTGTGTACGCAGACCTTACCCCTACCTTTGTGGAAGAAGAGAAACTGTTTTCCATAGACCCTCGGCTCAGGCAAGCATAGGTACCACAATAATATCAAGAAACAAGACGAGACAACACCGAAAAACCATGTAAAAGAAACATACACAACAAGATAGTAAGATGATCGAAATGTAAAAAAGAAATGACAGGTATTCAAATAAGCCTACTACCAACCAAATGCGAGAGTACGTACTAATACTACCGGTATGAATAATCTAGACTACCTAACCTACTATCCTAATCTTCGACCTCCATACCTTCCTATCACGGGTCATGTTCTCGGTTAGCTGTAATTGTGCCATGTCATGCCTAATCACCTCACCCCAACTCTTCTTCGGCCTACCTCTACCTCCCCTAAGGCCCTCCAATGTCAGCCTCTCATACCTCTTTACCAGAGTTTGTGTGCTTCTTCTCCTCACATGTCCAAACTATCTAAGTCGTGTTTCCCGCATCTTGTCCTCAATAGGGGCCACACCCACCTTGTCCCGAATAACTTCATTTCGAATCCTATCTAATCCGGTGTGCCCGCATTTCCATCTCAACATCCTTATCTCTGCTACCTTCATCTTCTGGATGTGAGAGCTCTTGACTGGCCAACACTCAACCCCATACAACATAGTCGGTCTTACCACCGCTCTATAAAACATACCTTTAAGTTTTGGTAGTACCTTCTTGTCACACAAAATACTAGAAGCAAGTCTCCATTTCATCCATCCCGCCCAATACGGCGTGTGACATTTTCATCAATCACTATGGGTGTTGTTTAACTTCACTGACAGAGAAATATAATTTTTACAAAATCACTATGGGTGTTGTTTAACATAATATAGCTTTAATTATCATTTTTATCAGGTTACTAATTAATTCTTATCGTAATAATTTATTAGTATTATTTTATAAATGGCTTGATAATGCAAATACTTTTTCTGTAATTACTGCATACAACTTAAGCTCTTATATAAAATGTATATCAAATCATGACTTAGTTAATTAGTAACTTTTATTTAATTATGCTACAGTAAATTTGGAAAGAAGATGAAAACTTAAATAGTAGCGAGTTAAAGTTGAAGAATAGGGGGCCGAAATATGGTAGGGAAGGCAGGGTTAAAGGGTTTGGCAAGATGTCACGACCCCAAAATCGACCAAGTCGTGATGGCACCTAACCCAACCTGTCAGGTAAGCCAATTAACAACAATCCAATTCCATTAATATTTACCTGACTCTAATGCAATCCCCAGGGATTGGTAGTACAAATCATGAGCTTCTAAGATTGAAAATTACAAAGTTGGTATGAAATAAATACATTATCTGTTCGAAATGTACATAAACAGATTTTTATAAATCTAAGGCTACCATGAACAAGAGGCAGCAATGACTGGAACGCAGGTACGTCTTCAGATCCAGCTCCCGCCATATACAACAGCATCAACATCCAGAATCTGCACGCAAGGTGCAGAAGTGTAGTATGAGTACAACCGACCCTATGTACTCAATAAGTAACAAACCTAACCTTAGATTGAAAGTAGTGACGAGCTGAAAGAAAGGTCAGGGTCTAACTCCAATAACCAACAACAGTTCATAACAACATAAATCAAGTAATAAAAGAAGTAACTCGAAGATAAAATGCTCAGCTTAAATCATGATTTCTGAAAATAGTTCTGCCTTTCAAGTGTATCAGTGAAAACTCAAATCGTTTACCGAAATTACCAAAAATATGAGTAAGTTTGAAAACAGTAATTTTCCCAAAAATCCTTTCAATAATAAATAAAATATTTCATTTCCTTTTCCAGATAGCCAGTGAAAAATGCATCACTATGCCCATATGCCGGTATGTGTAAGAAGTCATGAATGACGTGATACCGTACA